>NC_092266.1:6829024-7129024 GCF_036320965.1 Panulirus ornatus
GAGTTGTAACCAGATGATCGAGTTGTAACCAGATGATCGAGTTGTAACCAGATGACCGAGTTGTAACCAGATGATCGAGTTGTAACCAGATGACCGGGTTGTACCCAGATGACCGAGTTGTGCCCAGATGACCGAGTTGTGCCCAGATGACCGGGTTGTAACCAGATGACCGAGTTGTAACCAGATGACCGAGTTGTAACCAGATGATCGAGTTGTAACCAGATGACCGAGTTGTAACCAGATGACCGAGTTGTACCCAGATGATCGAGTTGTACCCAAATGACCGAGTTGTACCCAAATGACCGAGTTGTATTTCTATTTTACGATTATTAAAGTTTTCTATGAAATTAGAAGTTATTATTGATATCCTGGAAATTATTATGTTATTAACTGAGATAAATGATGAACATTTATCTTTATTAAACACAGAACTAAACATAAATGGTAGTTATAATCTAGTGTTATTGTATCATGACGTAAAATCCTTATTTTCAAGAATGTTTATATATAAATTATATAAATCAGTAAGCAATTTTCTTTACATTGAATTATAAAACAACACATACATTTTGCTTTTTATAATTTACCTAATTTTGTCTAATGTAAATAATTACTATTCAAAGATAATTTAGTCGATAATATTAAAATATAAATTTTCGTGGATGAAAACCAGCCATAGAGATGGAAGGAGAGAAAATGGGATCTTTGATCGTAGACTTATATACATTATTTATATGAAAATAAATCAATAATGTTATAGTTACAATCTATATTACATCTTATAAAATATTAAACGAAATGTACAAATGATGTTAATGATATATTATGATGGTACTTGTTCAACAATTTTGTTTATATTAACATAAAGGTGGTGGATTTTCTGAATTGGTTTATATTACTCATATACATACTTATATGACCCGTGAATCAAAGGTTGAAGGGGGTGAATTCCCATTTGAATTTTGAAGGCTTAATGCCCTTAAGGAAATTGCACCTGTGAGTTGAGAGAACAGAAAATGAATCAAGACTTTGGAGTATAGAAAACGGATGATCCATCATAAACATGTATGATCCTTTCTGTGTTGATGGAGGCTACGTCTGACTGAATGACGTAATGATCAAATTGTACGTAAGACACACATGCACTTAGGAGTCCACTACACTACAGATACACACGGGCCGTCCTGTGTACCTTGAACACACCCACACACACACACACACACACACGTCCTCTGCCAGGGTAATAGTGCACACGAGAACTGGCTGTTGTCATATAGATGAGCCTGTGTCTTGTGTACCTGGAGTGTAGTGTAGCGTGGTATATCTGTAGTGTAGCGTGGTATATCTGCAGTGTAGTGTAGTGTAGTGTAGTGTAGTGTAGTGTGGTATATCTGTAGTTTAGTGTAGTGTAGTGTAGTGTAGTGTAGTGTAGTGTGGTATATCTGCAGTGTAGTGTAGTGTAGCGTGGTATATCTGTAGTGTAGTGTAGTGTAGTGTAGTGTGGTATATCTGTAGTGTAGTGTAGTGTAGTGTAGTGTAGTGTAGTGTGGTATATCTGCAGTGTAGTGTAGTGTAGCGTGGTATATCTGTAGTGTAGTGTAGTGTAGTGTAGTGTAGTGTAGCGTGGTATATCTGTAGTGTAGTGTAGTGTAGTGTAGTGTAGTGTAGTGTAGTGTGGTATATCTGCAGTGGAGTGTAGTGTAGCGTGGTATATCTGTAGTGTAGTGTAGTGTAGTGTAGTGTGGTATATCTGCAGTGTAGTGTAGTGTAGCATGGTATATCTGTAGTGTAGTGTAGTGTAGTGTAGTGTGGTATATCTGTAGTGTAGTGTAGTGTAGTGTAGTGTAGTGTGGTATATCTGCAGTGTAGTGTAGTGTAGCGTGGTATATCTGTAGTGTAGTGTAGTGTAGTGTAGTGTAGTGTAGTGTAGCGTGGTATATCTGTAGTGTAGTATAGTGTAGTGTAGTGAGTGTAGTGTAGTGTAGTGTAGTGTAGTGTGGTATATCTGCAGTGTAGTGTAGTGTAGCGTGGTTTATATCTGTAGTGTAGTGTAGTGTTATCTGTAGTGTAGTGTAGTACGTGGTATATCTGTATGTGTTGTAGTGTAGTGTAGCGTGGTATATCTGTAGTGTACTGTAGTGTAGTGTAGTGTAGCGTGGTATATCTGTAGTGTAGTGTAGTGTAGTGTAGCGTGGTATATCTGTAGTGTAGTGTAGTGTAGTGTAGTGTAGTGTGGTATATCTGTAGTGTACTGTAGTGTAGTGTGGTATATGTGTAGTGTAGTGTAGTGTAGTGTGGTATATCTGTAGTGTAGTGTAGTGTAGTGTAGCGTGGTATATCTGTAGTGTAGTGTAGTGTAAGTGTGGTATATCTGTAGTGTAGTGTAGTGTAGTGTAGCGTGGTATATCTGTAGTATAGTGTAGTGTAGTGTAGCGTGGTATATCTGTAGTGTAGTGTAGTGTAGCGTGGTATATCTGTAGTGTAGTGTAGTGTAGTGTAGCGTGGTATATCTGTAGTGTAGTGTAGTGTAGCGTGGTATATCTGTAGTGTAGTGTAGTGTAGCGTGGTATATCTATAGTGTACTGTGGTGTAGCGTGGTATATCTGTAGTGTAGTGTAGTGTAGCGTGGTATATCTGTAGTGTAGTGTAGTGTAGTGTGGTATATCTGCAGTGTAGTGAAGTGTAGCATGGTATATCTGTAGTGTAGTGTAGTGTAGTGTGGTGTGGTATATCTGTAGTGTAGTGTAGTGTAGTGTAGTGTAGTGTAGCGTGGTATATCTGTAGTGTAGTGTAGTGTAACGTGGTATATCTGTAGTGTAGTGTAGTGTAGTGTGGTATATCTGCAGTGTAGTGTAGTGTAGCATGGTATATCTGTAGTGTAGTGTAGTGTAGTGTATGTGGTATATCTGTAGTGTAGTGTAGTGTATCTGTAGTGTAGTGTAGTGTATCTCTAGTGTAGTGTGTTGTGGCGTCTTAGGAGGAAGTATGTGTCTTGTAAAATGTGTGGAAGGATATTACTTCATCCCAGATGAATTTAATTCATGATTTCTCATATGTGTGTGTGTGTGTGTGTGTGTGTGTGTGTGTGTGTGTGTGTGTGTGTGTGTGTGTGTGTGTTTCTCTCATACATGCTTGCCGTTTCTGGCGTTAGCGAGGAAGCTCCAGAAGCGAAGGCCACATTTGCCCACATCCATTCTCCAGCTGTCATGTGTAATGCACCGAAACCACAGCTCCCTTTCCACATCCAGGCCCCCACACAGACCTTTCCATAGTTTACCCCAGACTGTTTCATATGCCCTGGTTTAGCGTAATGATAACTCGTCGTCCCCCGTATACCACACCTCTCCAGTTTCCTCTATTCTTTGCACGCCTCTCACCAACCAGCATGGTTAGGCCCAGAACGTTCAGTGGATCTTCCACTCCACCCTTCCACTTCCCTCTTAGTGGCATGACTGTTCAGGGCAGCGTATCCACTTGTTACGTACAACCAATTTGTGTCTTGACCGGTCATAAATACTTGGTTTACGGTCACTCGACCAATTTTCACCCCATCAAAGTACAGTTCCATTTACACTGTGTGACTTATCATTCGCTTTCAGTCCTTCATGGAAGACACCAATTCCAAGTTACAGTAACAACGTAACTACAATGGTGACATGTGGCAATGATCTAGTTACTGTAATGCACCAGTCATTAATGGTCTTTAGGTAGTCGCCTGAGCCTCACAGCCATGGCTGAAGCCTCACAGCCATGACTGAAGCCTCACAGTCATGGCTGAACCCTCACAGTCATGGCTGTAGCCTCACAGCCATGACTGAAGCCTCACAGTCATGGCTGAAGCCTCACAGCCATGACTGAAGCCTCACAGCCATGGCTGAAGCCTCACAGTCATTGCTGAACCCTCACAGTCATGACTGAAGCCTCACAGTCATGGCTGAAGCCTCACAGTCATGGCTGTAGCCTCACAGCCATGACTGAAGCCTCACAACCATGACTGAACCCTCACAGTCACGGCTGAAGCCTCACACTCATGACTGAACCCTCACAGTCATGACTGAAGCCTCACAGTCATGGCTGAACCCTCAGAGCCATGGCTGAATCCTCACAGTCATAACTGAAGCCTCACAGTCATGGTTGAAGCCTCACAGTCATGACTGAAGCCTCACAGCCATGGCTGAAGCCTCACAGTCATGACTGAAGCCTCACAGTCATGGCTGAAGCCTCACAGACATGACTGAAGCCTCACAGTCATGACTGAAGCCTCACAGCTTTGGCTGAAGCCTCACAGCCATGACTGAAGCCTCACAGTCATGGCTGTAGCCTCACACTCATGGCTGAAGCCTCACAGTCATGGCTGAAGCCTCACAGCCATGGCTGAAGCCTCACAGTCATGACTGAAGCCTCACACTCATGGCTGAAGCTTCACAGTCAAGGCTGAAGCCTCACAGCCATGGCTGAAGCCTCACAGTCACGACTGAAGCCTCACAGTTATGGCTGAAGCTTCACAGTCATGGCTGAAGCCTCACAGTCATGACTGAAGCCTCACAGTCATGGCTGAAGCCTCACAGTCATGACTGAAGCCTCACAGTCATGACTGAAGCCTCAAAGCTATGGCTGAAGCCTCACAGCCATGACTGAAGCCTATCAGTCATGACTGAAGCCTCACAGTCATGGCTGAACACTCACATCCATGGCTGAAGCCTCACAGTCATGACTGAAGCCTCACAGCCATGGCTGAAGCCTCACAGTCATGACTGAAGCCTCACAGTCATGGCTGAAGCCTCACAGCCCTGGCTGAAGCCTCACAGTCATGGCTGTAGCCTCACAGCCATAACTGAAGCCTCACAGCCATGGCTGAAGCCTCACAGTCATGGCTGTAGCCTCACACTCATGGTTGAAGCCTCACAGTCATGGCTGAAGCCTCACAGTCATGACTGAAGCCTCACAGCCATGACTGAAGCCTCACAGTCATGACTGAAGCCTCACAGTCATGGCTGAAGCTTCACAGTCATGGCTGAAGCCTCACAGCCATGGCTGAAGCCTCACAGTCATGACTGAAGCCTCACAGTCATGGCTGAAGCTTCACAGTCATGGCTGAAGCCTCACAGTCATGACTGAAGTCTCACAGTCATGGCTGAAGCTTCACAGTCATGGCTGAAGCCTCACAGTCATGACTGAAGTCTCACAGTCATGGCTGAAGCCTCACAGTCATGACTGAAGCCTCACAGACATGACTGAAGCCTCACAGTCATGACTGAAGCCTCACAGCTTTGGCTGAAGCCTCACAGCCATGACTGAAGCCTCACAGTCATGGCTGAAGCCTCACAGTCATGACTGAAGCCTCACAGTCATGACTGAAGCCTCACAGATATGTCTGAACCATCACAGTCTTGACTGAACCCTCACAGTCATGACTGAAGCCTCACAGTCATGACTGAAGCCTCACAGATATGTCTGAAGCCTCACAGTCATGACTGAAGCCTCACAGACATAACTGAAGCCTCACAGTCATGACTGAACCCTCACAGTCATGACTGATGCCTCACAGTCAAGACTGAAGCCTCACAGTCATGACTGAAGCCTCACAGATATGTCTGAACCCTCACAGTCATGACTGAACCCTCACAGTCATGACTGAAGCCTCACAGATATGTCTGAACCCTCACAGTCATGACTGAACCCTCACAGTCATGACTGAACCCTCACAGTCATGACTGAAGCCTCACAGATATGTCTGAACCCTCACAGTCATGACTGAACCCTCACAGTCATGACTGAAGCCTTACAGTCATGACTGAACCCTCACAGATATGTCTGAACCCTCACAGTCATGACTGAACCCTCACAGTAATGAATGAACCCTCACAGTCATGAATGAACCCTCACAGTCATGGCTGAAGCCTCACAGTCATGGCTGAAGCCTCACAGTCATGAATGAACCCTCACAGTCATGAATGAACCCTCACAGCCATGGCTGAAGCCTCACAGCCATGGCTGAAGCCTCACAGTCATGGCTGAAGCCTCACAGCCATGGCTGAAGCTTCACAGTCATGACTGAAGCCTTACAGTCATGACTGAACCCTCACAGTAATGACTGAACCCTCACAGTCATGACTGAAGCCTCACAGCCATGACTGAAGGCTCACAGTCATGACTGAACCCTCAAAGTCATGACTGAACCCTCATAGCCATGGCTGAAGCCTCACAGTCATGACTGAACCCTCACAGTCATGACCGAACCCTCACAGTCATGACTGAACCCTCACAGTAATGACTGAACCCTCACAGTCATGACTGAAGCCTCACAGCCATGACTGAAGCCTCACAGTCATGACTGAACCCTCACAGTCATGACAGAACCCTCACAGTCATGGCTGAAGCCTCAAAGTCATGACTGAACCCTCACAGTCATGACTGAAGCCTCACAGTCAAGACTGAAGCCTCACACTCATGACTGAAGCCTCACAGTCATGACTGAACCCTCACAGTCATGACTGAAGCCTCACAGTCATGACTGAGCTCTCACAGTCATGGCTGAAGCCTCAAAGTCATGACTGAAGCCTCACAGTCATGACTGAACCCTCACAGTCATGGCTGAAGCCTCAAAGTCATGACTGAACCCTCACAGTCATGACAGAACCCTCACAGTCATGACTGAACCCTGACGTTTCACCCACACACCGTCGGGGGACGTTTCACCCACACACCGTCGGGGGACGTTTCACCCACACACCGTCGGGGGACGATTCGCCCACACACCGTCGGGGGACGTTCCGCCCACACACCGTCGGGGGACGTTCCGCCCACACACCGTCGGGGGACGTTTCACCCACACACCGTCGGGGGACGTTCCGCCCACACACCGTCGGGGGACGTTCCGCCCACACACCGTCGGGGGACGTTCCGCCCACACACCGTCGGGGGACGTTTCGCCCACACACCGTCGGGGGACGTTTCACCCACACACCGTCGGGGGACGTTTCACCCACACACCGTCGGGGGACGTTTCACCCACACACCGTCGGGGGACGTTTCACCCACACACCGTCGGGGGACGTACCAGATGAGTCCAGTGTTGATGGTCTTGTGTACAAGGAGGTGACTGTGATGCCCATCACCCTGACGTACACAAGTCCTGGACTCCACCCTCCATACTGCCCACCACACAAGTCCTGGACTCCCTCCCTCCATACTGCCCACCACACAAGTCCTGGACTCCCTCCCTCCATACTGCCCACCACACAAGTCCTGGACTCCCTCCCTCCATACTGCCCACCACACAAGTCCTGGACTCCCTCCCTCCATACTGCCCACCACACAAGTCCTGGACTCCCTCCCTCCATACTGCCCACCACACAAGTCCTGGACTCCCTCCCTCCATACTGCCCACCACACAAGTCCTGGACTCCCTCCCTCCATACTGCCCACCACACAAGTCCTGGACTCCACCCTCCCTCCATACTGCCCAAGATGAGTCTGCTTGTCTACCTGGCCAGGACGCACCAGCTGTCCAAGATGGTCAGTCGTGTCTCACCAGCTGTCCAAGACGGTCAGTCGTGTCTCACCAGCTGTCCAAGATGGCCAGTCATGCCTCACCAGCTGTCCAAGATGGCCAGTCGTGTCTCACCAGCTGTCTAAGATGGCCAGTCGTGTCTCACCACCTGTCCAAGATGGCCCAGTCGTGTCTCACCAGCTGTCCAAGATGGCCAGTCGTGCCTCACCAGCTGTCCAAGATGGCCAGTCGTGTCTCACCACCTGTCCAAGATGGCCAGTCGTGCCTCACCAGCTGTCCAAGATGGCCAGTCGTGCCTCACCAGCTGTCTAAGATGGCCAGTCGTGCCTCACCAGCTGTCCAAGATGGCCAGTCGTGCCTCACCAGCTGTCCAAGATGGCCAGTCGTGTCTCACCACCTGTCCAAGATGGCCAGTCGTGTCTCACCAGCTGTCCAAGATGGCCAGTCGTGCCTCACCAGCTGTCCAAGATGGCCAGTCGTGCCTCACCAGCTGTCCAAGATGGCCAGTCGTGCCTCACCAGCTGTCCAAGATGGCCAGTCGTGTCTCACTTGCAATTTTTAATGTTTTGTCTCAAATGAAAACTCTGGACTGGTGGTCAAGAGGACTGAGTTGTGACGACACAAGATCAAATTGAACAACAACTGTTCTTGTAACTTTCACAACAAGAAAATTCACCTAAAACTCGTATTCATTTGTTAACAAAAGCAATTTCAGACTCCAGCTGGTACTTAGAGAAATGTGATCCTATACCTGGACCCTCTGCTTGTCTTAGTACTTTCCTTATTAGATCAAATACATCATAAAAAGATAAATAGAAATACATCAAGACTCATTCATTACCAGTTACTGACCATTCGTATAACTTGGGTTGTATACAACAGTTGTAGAATAACTTGGACTGTATACAACAGTTGTAGAATAACTTGGTTGTATACAACAGTTTTAGAATAACTTGGGTTGTATACAACAGTTGTAGAATAACTTGGGTTGTATACAGCAGTTTTAGAATAACTTAGGTTGTATGCAACAGTTGTAGAATAACTTGGTTGTATACAACAGTTGTAGAATAACTTGGTTGTATACAACAGTTTTAGAATAACTTGGGTTGTATACAACAGTTGTAGAATAACTTGGGTTGTATACAGCAGTTTTAGAATAACTTAGGTTGTATGCAACAGTTGTAGAATAACTTGGATTGTATACAACAGTTGTAGAATAACTTGGGTTGTATACAACAGTTGTAGAATAACTTGGGTTGTATACAACAGTTGTAGAATAACTTGGGTTGTATACAACAGTTGTAGAATAACTTGGGTTGTATACAACAGTTGTAGAATAACTTGGGTTGTATACAACAGTTGTAGAATAACTTGGGTTGTATACAACAGTTGTAGAATAACTTGGGTTGTATACAACAGTTGTAGAATAACTTGGGTTGTATACAACAGTTGTAGAATAACTTGGGTTGTATACAACAGTTGTAGAATAACTTGGGTTGTATACAACAGTTGTAGAATATCTTGGGTTGTATACAACAGTTGTAGAATAACTTGGGTTGTATACAACAGTTGTAGAATAACTTGGGTTGTATACAACAGTTGTAGAATAACTTGGGTTGTATACAACAGTTGTAGAATAACTTGGGTTGTATACAACAGTTGTAGAATAACTTGGGTTGTATACAACAGTTGTAGAATATCTTGGGTTGTATACAACAGTTGTAGAATAACTTGGGTTGTATACAACAGTTGTAGAATAACTTGGATTGTATACAACAGTTGTAGAATATCTTGGGTTGTATACAACAGTTGTAGAATAACTTGGGTTGTATACAACAGTTGTAGAATAACTTGGGTTGTATACAACAGTTGTAGAATAACTTGGGTTGTATACAACAGTTGTAGAATATCTTGGGTTGTATACAACAGTTGTAGAATATCTTGGGTTGTATACAACAGTTGTAGAATAACTTGGATTGTATACAACAGTTGTAGAATAACTTGGGTTGTATACAACAGTTGTAGAATAACTTGGGTTGTATACAACAGTTGTAGAATATCTTGGGTTGTATACAACAGTTGTAGAATAACTTGGGTTGTATACAACAGTTTTAGAATAACTTGGGTTGTATACAACAGTTGTAGAATAACTTGGGTTGTGTACAACAGTTGTAGAATAACTTGGGTTGTATACAACAGTTGTAGAATAACTTGGGTTGTATACAACACTTGTAGAATAACTTGGGTTGTATACAACAGTTGTAGAATAACTTGGGTTGTATACAACAGTTGTAGAATAACTTGGGTTGTATACAACAGTTGTAGAATAACTTGGGTTGTATACAACAGTTGTAGAATTCATAAAAAAAAAGTACAGAATACAATATACAGTAACGTAATACAGATGGTTTGGCTTGAACGTTTGTGTTCACTGTGAAGAACAGTTCATATAGATAACAAGAGCAAGATACTTTATAAAATAAACGGAGAAAAAACGACATAGTTAATTTATTTTACAAAAGAGACAGAGAGAAAAAAGCAGGTAAACTCATATTAAAACTAACTACTCCAGTTTCTCATTTCAATATTGTCCATCTAAGAGAATTATTATAACTTCTTGTAATAACTCTCAGTCTTATACTTGAGTATTTATCTTAAAATGTGAAAAATGCTTAAAAAAAAAAAAACCTTTCAGCAATTCAGATTTTACAATTAAACTAATTTAGGAAATTGATTATAACATGAACGCCTGAAGCTTGGAACTGATACAGTGATTTCTTAGACTCATAAATGAATTATCATAACGAGATACACAAGATTTCACACATCGCTATTAATAACGAAAAAGGTGAGCTATAATAGCCATTCTGTTCAGCAACAAAAGGTTAATCTATAACAAAATAAAAGGCTTAGATGTAATGGGCTCTGGTGACTTAAAAGCCAAGTAAACAAATGCAGAGGAATATAAAAAAAAGTTTAGAAGTTTATTTACCAGCCAACTTAAGACAGCAGGAACTGATCAATTATTCTTTGAAATAAAATATTTATAATTTAAGTAATACGAAGAGACATTTGCTTAAGGAAGATAGACCAAAAAACCGTATAGCGCATTACCGTACGTTTTCTGTGTATGGCTCAGGTATTATAGAAAATGAATATTTATGGGTAAGTATTTTAATTTAATTTCTTTTTTGTTATACAAACTAGATTATTATCAGTTGTTGGTATTTATCATATTGTAATACATAACAATAAAAACAAATGTAAACAATTAAACGCATACTTAATGATAAATACAATCAATGTATAAATACATACAATCTAACTATATTGTTAAGCTTCCATGTTTTAGCAATAACAGTATTTCAAGTTTCAGTTGAAACGTTCTTCATTCTATCTTTGTTTACAGTTTCAGTAACATGCATCAACGTAGCTTGAGTTGTATTGTGAAGTTTGTTTGTGTTTTGTTTACTTTGGTCCACCTTAGAAAACATTTTCTCCACGTCTGCGTTCGACATTGGTTGTGCTGGAGAATGTCTTGGGCAAACTGGGGCAATACAGGAAATTCTTGTTCTTCACATTTGTATTTCACTTTAAACAATGAAATGAAAAAATTGTTTCCATTGCTCGACTGGCAACAGAAGGAGTTGCCATCATGGCATCAAGGATTGAACACTTTCCTACTAATATTTCTTTATTCACTTTATCTGATGTGTGTCGTCAGCATTTCTACCTCAAAGTGTTGTTGTTTATCTGATAAATAATAATTGACTGGGATCAGTTGGCTTTATGTCAACTTTGTTTATGCATCCGTACCTGCAGAAAACATCTTAGAACATCAAGATAAAATGTTTTCTGGTCATTAAAATGACTTACTAACAAGTCATACTTGTTAAGCCTTGTGTTGCTTCTGTTGGTACGTTGTATACATCAACCAAATCCCATACCCGTGTTGTTATGCTTTCATTAACGTCAACAAAATAGTTACACATTACCACGCCATTATTCTCACAAGTAGTTATGTTAGTAGTTTCATGAATCATAATTGGAAATTTATTTACCTTTTAAGTCGTTAACAAATGAAACATTTGGCAGTTGCCTTCATCACCTCGTTAGATGCAATCGTTGTGTAGGTAGAGAATCCTGGAATAGATCTTTTAATTGGGCAGTTAAGATGATCTGCTGGTCGTGTTGTTAACTGAGACATTATGTTCAGCCATGAATGTTGTGCGTCTCACGCTCTGTACATGTCTGCTTTACATGTCTGCTCTGCATGTCTGCTCTACATATCTGCTGTGAATGTTGCTCTGCATGTCTGCTCTGCATGTCTGTTCTGCATGTCTGCTTTACATGTCTGCTCTACATGTCTGCTCTGCATGTCTGCTCTGCATGTCTGCTCTTCGTGTATGCTTTGCATGTCTGCTCTGCATGTCTGCTCTTCGTGTCTGCTTTGCATGTCTGCTCTGCATGTCTGCTCTACATGTCTGCTCTACATGTCTGTTCTGCATGTCTGTTCTATATGTCTGCTCTACATGTCTGCTCTACATGTCTGCTCTACATGTCTGCTCTGCATGTCTGTTCTATATGTCTGCTCTACATGTCTGCTCTACATGTCTGCTCTACATGTCTGCTCTACATGTCTGCTCTGCATGTCTGCTCTACATATCTGCTCTGCATGTCTGCTCTGCATGTGTCATGATCTTGGTTACCTGAGAGCAGAGGTTTCCGCTGACAGATGATCAGCACAACGTAACTAGGGATCTGTACTGAATACTAAATTAGTTATAAGTTAAATAAGAAGCGAGCGATACACAAGAGTGAGAAGAGAGAGACACAGAAACCTAGAGCAATATAACAGATAATAATCAATACTTAAGTGTACAATAGAATGAATATCCTTAGACTAAATATAATTAATAAATTCATTATATTGACGAAATCTAATTTATAAATTCATTATATTTACCAGATAGCCTCATAAATGAAGGTTGGAGTTGAGTAGAGAAATTTCAGAAGGTGTATAGCGATAAATTGAATTTTAAAAATTGCTTGAGAAATCACATATACAATTCCTTTTTGAGTATATTACCTTGTTTTATTAAGAGTTGATTATTATGTTAGGTAACATTTTGACAACGAATTCATTAACAAATGATATAATTACAACAATTATCTAATTATGCGTTAATTATAACGCATTTCTGTGTCTTGAAGTCCGCACTGCCGTAGGAAGTAAGGCAGAGACTGCACTTTGGCAACACTGACTTATACATACTTGATCTCCGTTTCCCGCGTTAGCGAGGTAGCGCCAGGAAACAGACGAAGAAAGGAAGATCCATTCACTCACCTAGATCTGTTATGAAGGAAGGCCTTCATTCAGTACCACGTATCCTTCGTAATGTCATTCATTTCTTATTATACACTTCGTATCAAGTGTTTATATGAAGGATGAATGAAGCAGTTTCGATGAATGAAGCAGTTTCGATGAATGAAGCAGTTTCGTTCACACGTCTTCCTTACTGAGGAAGTCCCGGATCGACACTGTGCGGGTTACCAGCTTACAGTGTGCAGATCAGATGTATACAGTGAAGGAAGTGTGATTCATTCCCTTTTCTTTCAACTATTTCATCAAATGTGTTGTCAAAAGGCCAGTTCACAGCGCCATCTCTAGGCCCGGCACGAGCTCAAAATGGTTCACATAGAAAATGTAAAATTCTCCTGTGCAGAAAAACACTCACATTTTAGGCATTACTGTGTGTGTGTGTGTGTGTGTGTGTGTGTGTGTGTGTGTGTGTGTGTGTGTGTGTGTGTGTGTGTGTGTGTGTGTGTGTGTGTGTATGTGTGTGTGTGTGTGTGTGTGTGTGTGTGTGTGTGTGTGTGTGTGTCTGCATGTGTGTGTGTGTGTGTGTGTGTGTGTGTATGTGTGTGTGTGTCTGTATGTGTGTGTATGTATGTGTGTGTGTCTGTATGTGTGTGTGTGTGTGTGTGTGTGTGTATGTGTATGTGTGTGTGTGTGTGTGTGTGTGTGTGTGTGTGTGTGTGTGTGTGTGTGTGTGTCTGTATGTGTGTGTGTGTGTGTGTGTCTGTATGTGTATGTGTGTGTGTGTGTGTGTGTGTGTGTGTGTGTGTGTGTGTGTGTGTGTGTGTGTGTGTGTGTGTCTGTATGTGTATGTGTGTGTGTGTGTGTGTGTGTGTGTGTGTGTGTGTGTGTGTGTGTGTGTGAGCCACTACTAGTAAGTTATTTTGTGCGTTTTGTGAAATGAGATGAATTACTTCTTGCCTAAAAAAAAAAGATCCATTTTGATTATTTGTGACTGGATTGATCAAAGATTAAAAGAAAAATGTAGAATGAAAATGATTACATACATTATGTAATTCATCCGTAAATATTAAGATGATTACATACATTATGTAATTCATCCGTAATATCAAAATGATTACATACATTATGTAATTCATCCGTAAATATTAAGATGATTACATACATTATGTAATTCATCCGTAAATATCAAAATGATTACATACATTATGTAATTCATCCGTAAATATTAAAATGATTACATACATTATGTAATTCATCCGTAAATATCAAAATGATTACATACATTATGTAATTCATCCGTAATATTAAAATGATTACATACATTATGTAATTCATCCGTAAATATTAAAATGATTACATACATTATGTAATTCATCCGTAAATATTAAAATGATTACATACATTATGTAGTTCATCCGTAAACATTAAAATGATTACATACATTATGTAATTCATCCGTAAATATTAAAATGATTACATACATTATGTAATTCATCCGTAAATACTAAAATGATTACATACATTATGAAGTTCATCCGCAAATATTATAATGATTACATACATTATGTAATTCATCCGTAAATATTAAAATGATTACATACATTATGTAATTCATCCGTAATATTAAAATGATTACATACATTATGTAATTCATCCGTAATATTATAATGATTACATACATTATGTAATTCATCCGTAAATATTAAAATGATTACATACATTATGTAATTCATCCGTAAATATTAAAATGATTACATACATTATGTAATTCATCCGTAAATATCAAAATGATTACATACATTATGTAATTCATCCGTAAATATTAAAATGATTACATACATTATGTAATTCATCCGTAAATATTAAAATGATTACATACATTATGTAATTCATCCGTAAATATTAAAATGATTACATACATTATGTAATTCATCCGTAAATATTAAAATGATTACATACATTATGTAATTCATCCGTAAATATTATAATGATTACATAAAATGTTGTTTTCTTCCTTGTAGAAATTCTACGTTGGAAACTCTGGTAAGTTTCTACAAGGATAAAATTACCAAAAAACTTTAATTGTTATGAAAAAGACATTTAGATAATGGACTCTTTTATATTAAGCTGTATTATTCTGCAAGATTAATGTAGGATTGGTAACGTAAGGTGATTACATCAATGCTTTGAGAGTTTTATAAAATCATAAATTAATTGGAAACTTGAAATAACATATCGGAAAACTAAAATTTCTTATCAAAAATATCGAAATGTTCTTTAAGATTTTGCTGTATTATTTAGGAAAATTTTCATCCTGTAACTAGTTTTGTAGATTAATGAATACCAGATATATTTTATAATGCAAAAGTCCATCCATTACGATGGTGGAAAATATCAGTATGTTTAACAATAATGATTTCATATCTTGTATAGCTTCCCTGAAGCGCTCACTTGATTATCTTATAAGACATATTAGATAATCATAGAATACCACCATCTCATTATTAATCATAGAATACCACCATCTCATTATTAATCATAGAATACCACCATCTCATTATTAATCACAGAATACCACCATCTCATTAATCATAGAATACCACCATCTCATTATTAATCATAGAATACCAGCATCTCATTATTAATCATAGAATACTACCATCGCATTATTAATCATAGAATACCACCATCTCATTATTAATCATAGAATATCACCACCTCATTATTAATCATAGAATACCACCATCTCATTATTAATCATAGAATACCACCATCTCATTATTAATCATAGAATACCACCATCTCATTATTAATCACAGAATACCACCATCTCATTAATCATAGAATACCACCATCTCATTATTAATCATAGAATACCAGCATCTCATTATTAATCATAGAATACTACCATCTCATTATTAATCATAGAATACCACCATCTCATTATTAATCATAGAATATCACCACCTCATTGTTAATCATAGAATACCACCACCTCATTATTAATCATAGAATACCACCATCTTATTATTAATCATAGAATACCACCATCTCATCATTAATCATAGAATACCAACATCTCATTATTAATCACAGAATACCACCATCTCATTATCAATCACAGAATACCACCATCTTATTATTAATCATAGAATATCACCATCTCATTATTAATCATAGAATACCACCATCTCATTCTTAATCATAGAATACCACCATCTCATTATTAATCACAGAATACCACCATCTCATTAACCATAGAATACCACCATCTCATTATTTATCGTAGAATACCACCATCTCATTATTAATCATAGAATACCACCATCTCATTATTAATCATAGAATACCACCATCTCATTATTAATCATAGAATACCACCATATCATTATTAATCACAGAATACCACCATCTCATTAATCATAGAATACCACCATCTCATTATTAATCATAGAATACCACCATCTCATTATTAATCATAGAATACTACCATCTCATTATTAATCATAGAATACCACCATCTCATTATTAATCATAGAATATCACCACCTCATTATTAAACATAGAATGCCACCATCTCATTATTAATCATAGAATATCACCACCTCATTATTAATCATAGAATACCACCATCTCATTATTAATCATAGAATATCACCACCTCATTATTAATCATAGAATACCACCATCTTATTATTTATCATAGAATACCACCATCTCATTATTAATCATAGAATACCACCATCTCATTATTAATCATAGAATACCACCATCTCATTATTAATCATAGAATATCACCACCTCATTATTAATCATAGAATACCACCATCTCATTATTAATCATAGAATATCACCACCTCATTATTAATCATAGAATACCACCATCTCATTATTAATCATAGAATACCACCATCTCGTCATTGATCATAGAATACCACCATATCATTAATCATAGAATACCACCATCTCATTATTAATCATAGAATACCTCCATCTCATTATTAATCATAGAATACCACCATCTCATTATTAATCATAGAATACCACCATCTTATTATTAATCATAGAATACCACCATCTCATTATTAATCATAGAATACCACCATCTCATTCTTAATCATAGAATACCACCATCTCATTATTAATCACAGAATACCACCATCTCATTAATCATAGAATACCACCATCTCATTATTAATCATAGAATACCACCATATCATTAATCATAAAATACCACCATCTCATTATTAATCATAGAATATCACCACCTCATTATTAATCATAGAATACCACCATCTCATTATTAATCATAGAATATCACCACCTCATTATTAATCATAGAATACCACCATCTCATTATTAATCACTGAATACCACCATCTCATCATTAATCATAGAATACCACCATCTCATTATTAATCATAGAATACCACCATCTCATTATTAATCATGGAATACCACCATCTCATTAATCATAGAATACCACCATCTCATTATTAATCATAGAATACCACCATTTCATTATTAATCATAGAATACCACCATCTCATTATTAATCAGAGAATACCACCATCTCATTATTAATCACAGAATACCACCATCTCATTAATCATAGAATACCACCATCTCATTATTAATCATAGAATACCACCATATCATTAATCATAAAATACCACCATCTCATTATTAATCATAGAATACCACCATCTCATTCTTAATCATAAAATACCACCATCTCATTATTAATCAGAGAATACCACCATCTCATTATTAATCACAGAATACCACCATCTCATTAATCATAGAATACCACCATCTCATTATTAATCATAGAATACCACCATATCATTAATCATAAAATACCACCATCTCATTATTAATCATAGAATACCACCATATCATTAATCATAAAATACCACCATCTCATTATTAATCAGAGAATACCACCATCTCATTATTAATCACAGAATACCACCATCTCATTATTAATCATAAAATATCACCACCTCATTATTAATCATAGAATACCACCATCTCATTATTAATCACAGAATACCACCATCTCATTATTAATCATAGAATACCATCATCTCATTATTAATCATAGATTACCGCCATCTCACTATTAATCATAGAACACCACCATCTCATTATTAATCACAGAATACCACCATCTCATTATTAATCATAGAATACCACCATCTCATTATTAATCATAGATTACCGCCATCTCAGGATTATAATGGTAGAAATCATAAAATCATAAAATCATAAAATCATAAAATACCACCATCTCATTATTAATCATAGAATACCACCATATCATTAATCATAAAATACCACCATCTCATTATTAATCAGAGAATACCACCATCTCATTATTAATCACAGAATACCACCATCTCATTATTAATCATAAAATATCACCACCTCATTATTAATCATAGAATACCACCATCTCATTATTAATCACAGAATACCACCATCTCATTATTAATCATAGAATACCATCATCTCATTATTAATCATAGATTACCGCCATCTCACTATTAATCATAGAACACCACCATCTCATTATTAATCACAGAATACCACCATCTCATTATTAATCATAGAATACCACCATCTCATTATTAATCATAGATTACCGCCATCTCAGGATTATAATGGTAGAAAACACAAACATTTTGTTTAGTTTTAGTAAACATAGAAAATGGAGATATTTAGGGTATCTATATTAGAATGAATTTCTCTCACCCATCCAACGCTGATATATCTATCGCTATCTCCATCTCCCTGGAAAACTCTAGTAATCGTAAGAAGGTGATAAAGAGAGATAGAAAATAAGTTTTTCATATCAATCAAGCAAAATTCGTGAGGTGACTAAGAGATCATATTTCTCATAAAACTTATGTCTATGATATTATTCACATGAGAAAATGACGAGGAATGATGAAACCAGCAGTTTGTGGCTAATGACTGGATGATATGAACTACAATGACCAGCAGTTTGTGGCTAATGACTGGATGATATGAACTACAATGACCAGCAGTTTGTGGCTAATGACTGGATGATATGAACTACAATGACCAGCAGTTTGTGGCTAATGACTGGAATACATGGACTACTCATTCACCTCTTGAACACACACCCAACCTGTGCCAGTAATGGCACACCAGTGATTGGGCTTGATAATAGGCCATACCGAGGTTTATATATATATATATATATATATATATATATATATATATATATATATATATATATATATATATATATATATATATATATATATATACAATATGAGCACGCGAGGAGTGCTCATCCTCCTCGAAGGCTCAGAGTGGGGTGCCTAAATGTGTGTGGATGTAACCAAGATGTGAAAAAAGGAGAGATAGGTAGTATGTTTGAGGAAAGGAACCTGGATGTTTTGGCTCTGAGTGAAACGAAGCTCAAGGGTAAAGGGGAAGAGTGGTTTGGGAATGTCTTGGGAGTAAAGTCAGGGGTTAGTGAGAGGACAAGAGCAAGGGAAGGAGTAGCAGTACTCCTGAAACAGGAGTTGTGGGAGTACGTGATAGAATGTAAGAAAGTAAATTCTCGATTAATATGGGTAAAACTGAAAGTTGATGGAGAGAGATGGGTGATTATTGGTGCATATGCACCTGGGCATGAGAAGAAAGATCATGAGAGGCAAGTGTTTTGGGAGCAGCTGAATGAGTGTGTTAGTGGTTTTGATGCACGAGACCGGGTTATAGTGATGGGTGATTTGAATGCAAAGGTGAGTAATGTGGCAGTTGAGGGAATAATTGGTATACATGGGGTGTTCAGTGTTGTAAATGGAAATGGTGAAGAGCTTGTAGATTTATGTGCTGAAAAAGGACTGATGATTGGGAATACCTGGTTTAAAAAGCGAGATATACGTAAGTATACTTATGTAAGTAGGAGAGATGGCCAGAGAGCGTTATTGGATTACGTGTTAATTGACAGGCGCGCGAAAGAGAGACTTTTGGATGTTAATGTGCTGAGAGGTGCAACTGGAGGGATGTCTGATCATTATCTTGTGGAGGCTAAGGTGAAGATTTGTATGGGTTTTCAGAAAAAAAGAGTGAATGTTGGGGTGAAGAGGGTGGTGAGAGTAAGTGAGCTTGGGAAGGAGACTTGTGTGAGGAAGTACCAGGAGAGACTGAGTACAGAATGGAAAAAGGTGAGAACAATAGAAGTAAGGGAAGTGGGGGAGGAATGGGATGCATTTAGGGAATCAGTGATGGATTGCGCAAAAGATGCTTGTGGCATGAGAAGAGTGGGAGGTGGGTTGATTAGAAAGGGTAGTGAGTGGTGGGATGAAGAAGTAAGAGTATTAGTGAAAGAGAAGAGAGAGGCATTTGGACGATTTTTGCAGGGAAAAAATGCAGTTGAGTGGGAGACGTATAAAAGAAAGAGACAGGAGGTCAAGAGAAAGGTGCAAGAGGTGAAAAAAAAAGGGCAAATGAGAGTTGGGGTGAGAGAGTATCATTAAATTTTAGGGAGAATAAAAAGATGTTCTGGAAGGAGGTAAATAAAGTGCGTAAGACAAGGGAGCAAATGGGAACTTCAGTGAAGGGCGCAAATGGGGAGGTGATAACAAGTAGTGGTGATGTGAGAAGGAGATGGAGTGAGTATTTTGAAGGTTTGTTGAATGTGTTTGATGATAGAGTGGCAGATATAGGGTGTTTTGGTCGAGGTGGTGTGCAAAGTGAGAGGGTTAGGGAAAATGATTTGGTAAACAGAGAAGAGGTAGTAAAAGCTTTGCGGAAGATGAAAGCCGGCAAGGCAGCAGGTTTGGATGGTATTGCAGTGGAATTTATTAAAAAAGGGGGTGACTGTATTGTTGACTGGTTGGTAAGGTTATTTAATGTATGTATGACTCACGGTGAGGTGCCTGAGGATTGGCGGAATGCGTGCATAGTGCCATTGTACAAAGGCAAAGGGGATAAGAGTGAGTGCTCAAATTACAGAGGTATAAGTTTGTTGAGTATTCCTGGTAAATTATATGGGAGGGTATTGATTGAGAGGGTGAAGGCATGTACAGAGCATCAGATTGGGGAAGAGCAGTGTGGTTTCAGAAGTGGTAGAGGATGTGTGGATCAGGTGTTTGCTTTGAAGAATGTATGTGAGAAATACTTAGAAAAGCAAATGGATTTGTATGTAGCATTTATGGATCTGGAGAAGGCATATGATAGAGTTGATAGAGATGCTCTGTGGAAGGTATTAAGAATATATGGTGTGGGAGGCAAGTTGTTAGAAGCAGTGAAAAGTTTTTATCGAGGATGTAAGGCATGTGTACGTGTAGGAAGAGAGGAAAGTGATTGGTTCTCAGTGAATGTAGGTTTGCGGCAGGGGTGTGTGATGTCTCCATGGTTGTTTAATTTGTTTATGGATGGGGTTGTTAGGGAGGTGAATGCAAGAGTTTTGGAAAGAGGGGCAAGTATGAAGTCTGTTGGGGATGAGAGAGCTTGGGAAGTGAGTCAGTTGTTGTTCGCTGATGATACAGCGCTGGTGGCTGATTCATGTGAGAAACTGCAGAAGCTGGTGACTGAGTTTGGTAAAGTGTGTGAAAGAAGAAAGTTAAGAGTAAATGTGAATAAGAGCAAGGTTATTAGGTACAGTAGGGTTGAGGGTCAAGTCAATTGGGAGGTGAGTTTGAATGGAGAAAAACTGGAGGAAGTGAAGTGTTTTAGATATCTGGGAGTGGATCTGGCAGCGGATGGAACCATGGAAGCGGAAGTGGATCATAGGGTGGGGGAGGGGGCGAAAATTCTGGGAGCCTTGAAGAATGTGTGGAAGTCGAGAACATTATCTCGGAAAGCAAAAATGGGTATGTTTGAAGGAATAGTGGTTCCAACAATGTTGTATGGTTGCGAGGCGTGGGCTATGGATAGAGTTGTGCGCAGGAGGATGGATGTGCTGGAAATGAGATGTTTGAGGACAATGTGTGGTGTGAGGTGGTTTGATCGACTAAGTAACGTAAGGGTAAGAGAGATGTGTGGAAATAAAAAGAGCGTGGTTGAGAGAGCAGAAGAGGGTGTTTTGAAATGGTTTGGGCACATGGAGAGAATGAGTGAGGAAAGATTGACCAAGAGGATATATGTGTCGGAGGTGGAGGGAACGAGGAGAAGAGGGAGACCAAATTGGAGGTGGAAAGATGGAGTGAAAAAGATTTTGTGTGATCGGGGCCTGAACATGCAGGAGGGTGAAAGGAGGGCAAGGAATAGAGTGAATTGGAGCGATGTGGTATACCGGGGTTGACGTGCTGTCAGTGGATTGAATCGGGGCATGTGAAGCGTCTGGGGTAAACCATGGAAAGCTGTGTAGGTATGTATATTTGCGTGTGTGGACGTATGTATATACATGTGTACGGGGGTGGGTTGGGCCATTTCTTTCGTCTGTTTCCTTGCGCTACCTCGCAAACGCGGGAGACAGCGACAAAGCAAAAAAAAAGAAAAAAAAAAAAAAAAAATATATATATATATATATATATATATATATATATATATATATATATATATATATATATATATATATATATATATATATATATATATATATATATATATATATATCCCTGGGGATAGGGGAGAAAGAATACTTCCCACGTATTCCCTGCGTGTCGTAGAAGGCGACTAAAAGGGGAGGGAGCGGGGGGCTGGAAATCCTCCCCTCTCGTTTTTTTTTTTTTTAATTTTCCAAAAGAAGGAACAGAGAAGGGGGCCAGGTGAGGATTTTCCCTCTAAGGCCCAGTCCTCTGTTCTTGACGCTACCTCGCAAATGCGGGAAATGGCGAATCGTATGGAAAAAAAAAGAAAAAAAAAAAAAAATATATATATATATATATATATATATATATATATATATATATATATATATATATATATATATATATATATATATATATATATATATATATATATATATCCTGGGGATAGGGGAGAAAGAATACTTCCCACGTGTTCCCTGCGTGTCGTAGAAGGCGACTAAAAGGGGAGGGAGCGGGGGGCTGGAAATCCTCCCCTCTCATCATCCTTTTTTAATTTTCTAAAAGAAGGAACAGAGAAGGGGGCCAGGTGAGGATATTCCCTCAAAGGCCCAGTCCTCTGTTCTTAACGCTCCCTCGCTAACGCGGGAAATGGCGAAGTTTGAAAAAAAAAAAAAAAAATATATATATATATATATATATATATATATATATATATATATATATATATATATATATATATATATATATATATAAATATATATATATATATATATATATATATATATTTTTTTTTTTTTTTTTTTTTTATACTTTGTCGCTGTCTCCCGCGTTTGCGAGGTAGCGCAAGGAAACAGACGAAAGAAATGGCCCAACCCCCCCCCCCCATACACATGTACATACACACGTCCACACACGCAAATATACATACCTACACAGCTTTCCATGGTTTACCCCAGACGCTTCACATGCCTTGATTCAATCCACTGACAGCACGTCAACCCCTGTATACCACATCGCTCCAATTCACTCTATTCCTTACCCTCCTTTCACCCTCCTGCATGTTCAGGCCCCGATCACACAAAATCTTTTTCACTCCATCTTTCCACCTCCAATTTGGTCTCCCTCTTCTCCTCGTTCCCTCCACCTCCGACACATATATCCTCTTGGTCAATCTTTCCTCACTCATTCTCTCCATGTGCCCAAACCATTTCAAAACACCCTCTTCTGCTCTCTCCACCACGCTCTTTTTATTTCCACACATCTCTCTTACCCTTACGTTACTTACTCGATCAAACCACCTCACACCACACATTGTCCTCAAACATCTCATTTCCAGCACATCCATCCTCCTGCGCACAACTCTATCCATAGCCCACGCCTCGCAACCATACAACATTGTTGGAACCACTATTCCTTCAAACATACCCATTTTTGCTTTCCGAGATAATGTTCTCGACTTCCACACATTTTTCAAGGCTCCCAAAATTTTCGCCCCCTCCCCCACCCTATGATCCACTTCCGCTTCCATGGTTCCATCCGCTGCCAGATCCACTCCCAGATATCTAAAACACTTCACTTCCTCCAGTTTTTCTCCATTCAAACTCACCTCCCAATTGACTTGACCCTCAACCCTACTGTACCTAATAACCTTGCTCTTATTCACATTTACTCTTAACTTTCTTCTTCCACACACTTTACCAAACTCAGTCACCAGCTTCTGCAGTTTCTCACATGAATCAGCCACCAGCGCTGTATCATCAGCGAACAACAACTGACTCACTTCCCAAGCTCTCTCATCCCCAACAGACTTCATACTTGCCCCTCTTTCCAGGACTCTTGCATTTACCTCCCTAACAACCCCATCCATAAACAAATTAAACAACCATGGAGACATCACACACCCCTGCCGCAAACCTACATTCACTGAGAACCAATCACTTTCCTCTCTTCCTACACGTACACATGCCTTACATCCTCGATAAAAACTTTTCACTGCTTCTAACAACTTGCCTCCCACACCATATATTCTTAATACCTTCCACAGAGCATCTCTATCAACTCTATCATATATATATGTGTGTGTGTGTGTGTGTGTGTGTGTGTGTGTGTTATCCCTGGTGATAGGGGAGAAAGAATACTTCCCACGTATTCCCTGCGTGTCGTTGAAGGCGACTAAAAGGGAAGGGAGCAGGGGGGCTGGAAATCCTTCCCCCCCCCCTTTTTTTTTTCTATTTTCCAAAAGAAGGAACAGAGAAGGGAGCCAGGTGAGGATATTCCCTCAAAGACCCAGTCCTCTGTTCTTAACGCTACCTTGCGAACGCGGAAAATGGCGAATAGTATGAAAGATATATATATATATATATATATATATATATATATATATATATATATATATATATATATATATATATATATATATATATATATATATATATATATATATATATATATGGATGGGGTTGTTAGGGAGGTGAATGCAAGAGTTTTGGAAAGAGGGGCAAGGATGAAGTCTGTTGGGGATGAGAGAGCTTGGGAAGTGAGTCAGTTGTTGTTCGCTGATGATACAGCGCTGGTGGCTGATTCATGTGAGAAACTGCAGAAGCTGGTGACTGAGTTCGGTAAAGTGTGTGAAAGAAGAAAGTTAAGAGTAAATGTGAATAAGAGCAAGGTTATTAGGTACAGTAGGGTTGAGGGTCAAGTCAATTGGGAGGTGAGTTTGAATGGAGAAAAACTGGAGGAAGTGAAGTGTTTTAGATATCTGGGAGTGGATCTGGCAGCGGATGGAAACATGGAAGCGGAAGTGGATCATAGGGTGGGGGAGGGGGCGAAAATTCTGGGAGCCTTGAAGAATGTGTGGAAGTCGAGAACATTATCTCGGAAAGCAAAAATGGGTATGTTTGAAGGAATAGTGGTTCCAACAATGTTGTATGGTTGCGAGGCGTGGACTATGGATAGAGTTGTGCGCAGGAGGATGGATGTGCTGGAAATGAGATGTTTGAGGACAATGTGTGGTGTGAGGTGGTTTGATCGAGTAAGTAACGTAAGGGTAAGAGAGATGTGTGGAAATAAAAAGAGCGTGGTTGAGAGAGCAGAAGAGGGTGTTTTGAAATGGTTTGGGCACATGGAGAGAATGAGTGAGGAAAGATTGACCAAGAGGATATATGTGTCGGAGGTGGAGGGAACGAGGAGAAGAGGGAGACCAAATTGGAGGTGGAAAGATGGAGTGAAAAAGATTTTGTGTGATCGGGGCCTGAACATTCAGGAGGGTGAAAGGAGGGCAAGGAATAGAGTGAATTGGGGCGATGTGGTATACCGGGGTTGACGTGCTGTCAGTGGATTGAATCAAGGCATGTGAAGCGTCTGGGGTAAACCATGGAAAGCTGTGTAGGTATGTATATTTGCGTGTGTGGACGTATGTATATACATGTGTACGGGGGTGGGTTGGGCCATTTCTTTCGTCTGTTTCCTTGCGCTACCTCGCAAACGCGGGAGACAGCGACAAAAAAAGAATATACATATATATATATATATATATATATATATATATATATATATATATATATATATATATATTATCTTTTTTATTTTGCTTTGTCGCTGTCTCCTGCGTTTGCGAGGTAGCGCAAGGAAACAGACGAAAGAAATGGCCCAACCCACCCCCATACACATGTATATACATACACGTCCACACACGCAAATATACATACCTATACATCTCAATGTACACATATATATACACACACAGACACATACATATATACCCATGCACACAATTCACACTGTCTGCCTTTATTCATTCCTATCGCCACCTCGCCACACATGGAATACCATCCCCCTCCCCCTCATGTGTGCGAGGTAGCGCTAGGAAGACAACAAAGGCCCCATTCGTTCACACTCAGTCTCTAGCTGTCATGCAATAATGCCCGAAACCACAGCTCCGTTTCCACATCCAGGCCCCACACAACTTTCCATGGTTTACCCCAGACGCTTCACATGCCCTGATTCAATCCACTGACAGCACGTCAACCCCGGTATACCACATCGATCCAATTCACTCTATTCCTTGCACGCCTTTCACCCTCCTGCATGTTCAGGCCCCGATCACTCAAAATCTTTTTCACTCCATCTTTCCACCTCCAATTTGGTCTCCCACTTCTCCTCGTTCCCTCTACCTCCGACACATATATCCTCTTGGTCAATCTTTCCTCACTCATTCGCTCCATGTGCCCAAACCATTTCAAAACACCCTCTTCTGCTCTCTCAACCACGCTCTTTTTATTTCCACACATCTCTCTTACCCTTACGTTACTTACTCGATCAAACCACCTCACACCACACATTGTCCTCAAACGTCTCATTTCCAGCATATCCATCCTCCTGCGCACAACTCTATCCATAGCCCACGCCTCACAACCATACAACATTGTTGGAACCACTATTCCTTCAAACATACCCATTTTATATATATATATTATATAAATATATATATATATATATATATATATATATATATATATATATATATATATATATATATATATATATATATATATATATATATATATATATATATATATATATATATATATATATACATATATATATATATATATATATATATATATATATAATATATATATATATATATATATATATATATATATATATATATATATATATATATATATATATATATATATATATATATATATATAACCTTGGCCGGTTCGATATCATCCTACATATTCTGCCATGACCAAGGACGTGCAGTACTAGTAATGACCCACTCATGGAACCCACTCACTCTTCAAATCCTGCAGTGAAGTGTCAAAAACACATTGGAAGACGATCCTGAGGTTGTAACAACATAATAAAACTCTGATCCCTGATGTTGTTAATGTTGCGTTTGATAGATATGATCAAGGAAACTGTATAATGCAGGTGTGGGGGACTTTGATGGATGCAGGTGAAGTACCAAAATGAATCTGTGTTAGGCTAGTGAAGGACTCTGTGCGCCCCTCCCACCATCTCTTCTCACAAGAAGGGTCAAATATGAGAGTAATTTTGCTCGTCACTGGCTTCCCTCACACTCATCCTTCATTGTGAGGATAAATATGTGTTAACATGTGGTACTGTTCATATTTTGTAGCGTATTAAAGTTTGGCTACATTGGTCTACATGCATGATACATATGTAAGCAATACATACGACGCTACATCCCTCCATTGAAGAAAATGGTTAAGAGAATACATATGAATCTGCCATTTGCACTTGCTAACTGACCATGACACAGTCATGCCAGTCTTCATGATGGACAAACACACTTGGCCCTCACCAAGACATCACGACATGTCAACACTGGCCATCATCTCCACTAAGCTAGTGTGCCACTGTCATGTTGTTGTTTACGTGCATGTGTTTACCTGCGCGTTGCTAGACGCTCTGATGTTGTTCTATTGAGAACAAGGAAGATAAAGTAGGATTACCAGACAGACAAAGAGGGAGACATTCTTTCCAGCCTCAGGTGGTTTCAAACATCATGTAACTGGTTTACAGACAAGGTGTATAGTTTACCTCAGCACGAGAATCATATAGTAAACCCAAGTAGAGCAATTCCTGTAGCTCACGGGGGATGATGATGTCCATATGAAGCATCATCAGCGTATAGCAAAGAGTTGGTTGTTTCAGATCTCCCAGAATATTCCAATCCATCATGGCTCGTCTTGCCATGAGAACCGATCATGGCTTGTGTTGGCCCACAAGTCCAGTGGAGCAATGAATCAAACGAGTCTGACAGAGAGATTGAATTAGAACTATATAAGATGTGATAGTCAGCCAATATTCATTGGTTATCGTCTTAATGTTGTATATTCTGATCAATATTAGGTTGTAACAATACCTGCATAATGCAGGATGCGTCTCATTTAGTGTGGCATTGTATTACGGTTGGTTCGTTGGTTAATTGGGCTGTAGGGCTGTTAACTGCCCGGGTCAATAAGGTCGAATGATCTTTAAGACCACGCAAATTCTCACTGTGGTGTGTGTGTGTGTGTGTGTGTGTGTGTGTGTGTGTGTGTGTAACAGTTCACTACGGCAAGTTTGACACGTTTTTGGGACGTGCCATTATTGGCACAGGTCAGGTGTGTGCTCAGTGTGCCATTATTGGCACAGGTCGGGTGTGTGCTCAGTGTGCCATTATTGGCACAGGTCGGGTGTGTGCTCAGTGTGCCATTATTGGCACAGGTCGGGTGTGTGCTCAGTGTGCCATTACTGGCACAGGTCGGCTTATTCGTAACAGTAGTGTATCATTCATTAAGTGTTTGTACAGTTTTCTTGTCTGTCCTCTACGCTCATCTTAATGTATTTGATATGAAATTAATAAATTTGATCTATCAGAAGTACGGTGGAAGCCGTACATAAATAAACATTTGTATTCTAAAAAGAGGAAATTAATCCACCAAAACAATTGTATGTTAATCATATTGATGTGGAAGATAATGTAAACATTACCATTTTCTATGACCAGCTTTAGTTACAGTCGCACGCATAGATGGCGTTGATATTGTGGTAATTGATAACATAATTAAGACATTAGTTACATTCATTAGTTACTCTTCCTTCTCTCTAACTTCTGTGGAGCATAAGCGACCCATGTCCTTCATAACTGGTTGTGTGTGTTGTTAGAAGACGTCTCTGGTTTCAAGGTAAGTGTAATCCAAACATGGCCTCCCATCAAGTGATAAATGTTATTAATAAATGATTGATGTTGTGAAACGCAGGATTTGTGGCACTAAATGGAGGTGTTGTGTTGTATTAATGGAGGTGTTGTGTTGTATTAATGGAGGTGTTGTATTAATGGAGGTGTTGTGTTGTATTAATGGAGGTGTATTAATGGAGGTGTTGTGTTGTATTAATGGAGGTGTTGTATTAATGGAGGTGTATTAATGGAGGTGTTGTGTTGTATTTCTGCAGGTGTTGTGTTGTATTAATGGAGATGTTATGTTGTATTAATGGAGGTTTTGTATCAATGGAGGTGTTGTGTTGTATTAATGGAGGTGTTGTGTTGTATTAATGGAGGTGTTGTGTTGTATTAATGGAGGTGTTGTGTTGTATTAATGGAGGTGTTGTGTTGTGTTAATGGAGGTGTTCTGTTGTATTAATGGAGGTGTTGTGTTGTATTAATGGAGGTGTTGTGTTGTATTAATGGAGGTGTTGTGTTGTGTTAATGGAGGTGTTGTATTGTATTAATGGAGGTGTTGTGTTGTATTAATGGAGGTGTTGTATTAATGGAGGTGTTGTGTTGTATTAATGGAGGTTTTGTATCAATGGAGGTATTGTGTTGTATTAATGGAGGTGTTGTGTTGTATTAATGGAGGTGTTGTGTTGTGTTAATGGAGGTGTTGTGTTGTGTTAATGAAGGTGTTCTGTTGTATTAATGGAGGTGTTGTGTTATATTAATGGAGGTGTTGTATTAATGGAGGTGTTGTATTAATGGAGGTGTTGTGTTGTATTAATGGAGGTGTTGTGTTGTATCAATGGAGGTGTTGTGTTGTGTTAATGGAGGTGTTGTGTTGTATTAATGGAGGTGTTGTGTTGTGTTAATGGAGGTGTTTTGTTGAATTAATGGAGGTGTTGTGTTGTATTAATGGAGGTGTTGTATTAATGGAGGTGTTGTGTTGTATTAATGGAGGTGTTGTGTTGTATTAATGGAGGTGTTGTATTAATGGAGGTGTTGTGTTGTATTAATGGTGGTGTTGTATTAATGGAGGTGTTGTGTTGTGTTAATGGAGGTGTTGTGTTGTATTAATGGAGGTGTTGTGTGTTGTATTAATGGAGGTGTTGTGTGTTGTATTAATGGAGGTGTTGTGTTGTGTTAATGGAGGTGCTGTGTTGTATTAATGGAGGTGTTGTGTGTTGTATTAATGGAGGTGTTGTGTTGTATTAATGGAGGTGTTGTGTTGTATTAATTGAGGTGTTGTGTTTTATTAATGGAGGTGTTGTATTAATGGAGGTGTTGTGTTGTATTAATGGAGGTGTTGTGTTGTATTAATGGAGGTGTTGTGTTGTATTAATTGAGGTGTTGTATTAATGGAGGTGTTGTGTTCTATTAATGGAGGTGTTGTGTGTTGTATTAATGAAGGTGTTGTGTTGTATTACAGACTGGGGTGAGCTGGGCGAGTACTGTGAGGCAGAGGTTGTGGAACCTTCTGATGGTTGTACCATACAAGGTGAGGCGCCAAACATGTACATAAAATAGAAATTTATATTTGTCTAGTGAGAGGGTTAGGGAAAATGATTTGGTAAACCGAGAAGAGGTAGTAAAAGCTTTGCGGAAGATGAAAGCCGGCAAGGCAGCAGGTTTGGATGGTATTGCAGTGGAATTTATTAAAAAAGGGGGTGACTGTATTGTTGACTGGTTGGTAAGGTTATTTAATGTATGTATGACTCATGATGAGGTGCCTGAGGATTGGCGGAATGCGTGCATAGTGCCATTGTACAGAGGCAAAGGGGATAAGAGTGAGTGCTCAAATTACAGAGGTATAAGTTTGTTGAGTATTCCTGGTAAATTATATGGGAGGGTATTGATTGAGAGGGTGAAGGCATGTACAGAGCATCAGATTGGGGAAGAGCAGTGCGGTTTCAGAAGTGGTAGAGGATGTGTGGATCAGGTGTTTGCTTTGAAGAATGTATGTGAGAAATACTTAGAAAAGCAAATGGATTTGTATGTAGCATTTATGGATCTGGAGAAGGCATATGATAGAGTTGATAGAGATGCTCTGTGGAAGGTATTAAGAATATATGGTGTGGGAGGCAAGTTGTTAGAAGCAGTGAAAAGTTTTTATCGAGGATGTAAGGCATGTGTACGTGTAGGAAGAGAGGAAAGTGATTGGTTCTCAGTGAATGTAGGTTTGCGGCAGGGGTGTGTGATGTCTCCATGGTTGTTTAATTTGTTTATGGATGGGGTTGTTAGGGAGGTAAATGCAAGAGTCCTGGAAAGAGGGGCAAGTATGAAGTCTGTTGGGGATGAGAGAGCTTGGGAAGTGAGTCAGTTGTTGTTCGCTGATGATACAGCGCTGGTGGCTGATTCATGTGAGAAACTGCAGAAGCTGGTGACTGAGTTTGGTAAAGTGTGTGGAAGAAGAAAGTTAAGAGTAAATGTGAATAAGAGCAAGGTTATTAGGTACAGTAGGGTTGAGGGTCAAGTCAATTGGGAGGTGAGTTTGAATGGAGAAAAACTGGAGGAAGTGAAGTGTTTTAGATATCTGGGAGTGGATCTGTCAGCGGATGGAACCATGGAAGCGGAAGTGGATCATAGGGTGGGGGAGGGGGCGAAAATTTTGGGAGCCTTGAAAAATGTGTGGAAGTCGAGAACATTATCTCGGAAAGCAAAAATGGGTATGTTTGAAGGAATAGTGGTTCCAACAATGTTGTATGGTTGCGAGGCGTGGGCTATGGATAGAGTTGTGCGCAGGAGGATGGATGTGCTGGAAATGAGATGTTTGAGGACAATGTGTGGTGTGAGGTGGTTTGATCGAGTAAGTAACGTAAGGGTAAGAGAGATGTGTGGAAATAAAAAGAGCGTGGTTGAGAGAGCAGAAGAGGGTGTTTTGAAATGGTTTGGGCACATGGAGAGAATGAGTGAGGAAAGATTGACCAAGAGGATATATGTGTCGGAGGTGGAGGGAACGAGGAGAAGAGGGAGACCAAATTGGAGGTGGAAAGATGGAGTGAAAAAGATTTTGTGTGATCGGGGCCTGAACATGCAGGAGGGTGAAAGGAGGGCAAGGAATAGAGTGAATTGGAGCGATGTGGTATACAGGGTTTGACGTGCTGTCAGTGGATTGAATCAAGGCATGTGAAGCGTCTGGGGTAAACCATGGAAAGCTGTGTAGGTATGTATATTTGCGTGTGTGGACGTGTGTATGTACATGTGTATGGGGGGGGGGGGGTTGGGCCATTTCTTTCGTCTGTTTCCTTGCGCTACCTCGCAAACGCGGGAGACAGCGACAAAGTATAAAAAAAAAAAAAAAAAAAAAAAAAAATATTTGTCTAGAATATCTTTGTACCACCACCACTACTACTACCTATATATATATAGTTATAGAATATAGTTATAGTTGTGAAGTTTGATTTGGGGTATAATGTGGTGATGGTCGCTACCACGGTCAACAAGTCTGACAAAAGTACATCCGGGAAGGTGTATGGTTGACACAAGTGTATGTACATCCGGGAAGGTGTATGGTTGACACAAGTATATGTACATCCGGGAAGGTGTATGGTTGACACAAGTATATGTACATCCGGGAAGGTGTATGGTTGACACAAGTATATGTACATCCGGGAAGGTGTATGGTTGACACAAGTATATGTACATCCGGGAAGGTGTATGGTTGACACAAGTGTATGTACATCCGGGAAGGTGTGTGGTTGACACAAGTGTATGTACATCCGGGAAGGTGTATGGTTGACACAAGTGTATGTACATCCGGGAAGGTGTATGGTTGACACAAGTATATGTACATCCGGGAAGGTGTATGGTTGACAGTGTTGTCAAAATGGTGGCATGACCTTCGTCCAGAGAAATTGTGGATTTAAAGTCTTGGTTATATTTGGTTAGCTTTGCGATATTACCTTTTCTTTTTGGACATTTAAGCGAATTTAGGAATTTAAAGTTTTGGAATTCACGGGATGTCCGAAATGGAAAATTTACCATGAATATAATTAACAAAGTTGTAAAATGTCATTAGAACATATAAACACCTCACCATCTGGCGGAAGTTGTAGGATAAATGCACCATTATATTAATCATCTGCATTAATCTTCCGCTGATGAACCCCAGGCCAACCGCTGTGTCTTCTGTTTATTGACATTCAGCGCCATGTAGGCGTAGCAGGTTCATATGTGTGGTACATTTCGCCTTCTATATTGATCATTGGTACATTTTGGCTTCTATATTGATCATTGGTACATTTTGGCTTCTCTATTGATCATTGGTACATTTTGGCTTCTATATTGATCATTGGTACATTTCGACTTCTATGTTGATCATTGGTACATTTCGGCTTCTATATTGATCATTGGTACATTTCGACTTCTATGTTGATCATTGGTACATTTCGGCTTCCATATTGATCATTGGTACATTTCGACTTCTATGTTGATCATTGGTACATTTCGGCTTCTATATTGATCATTGGTACATTTCGGCTTCTATATTGATCATTGGTACATTTCGGCTTCTATATTGATCATTGGTACGTTTTGGCTACTTTATTGATCATTGGTACATTTCGGCTTCTATATTGACCATTGGTACATTTCGGCTTCTGATCATTGGTACATTTTGGCTTCTATATTGATCATTAGTACATTTCGGCTTCTATATTGATCATTGGTACATTTCGGCTTCTATATTGACCATTAGTACATTTCAGCTTCTATATTGATCATTGGTACATTTCGGCTTCTATATTGATCATTGATACATTTCAGCTTCTATATTGATCATTGGTACATTTCGGCTTCTATATTGATCATTGGTACATTTCGGCTTCTATATTGATCATTGGTACATTTCGGCTTCTATATTGATCATTGATACATTTCGGCTTCTATATTGAGCATTGGTACATTTCGGCTTCTATATTGATCATTGGTACATTTCGGCTTCTATATTGATCATTGGTACATTTTGGCTTCTCTATTGATCATTGGTACATTTTGGCTTCTATATTGATCATTGGTATATTTCAGCTTCTATATTGATCATTGGTACATTTCGGCTTCTATATTGACCATTAGTACATTTCGGCTTCTATATTGATCATTGGTACATTTCAGCTTCTATATTGATCATCGGTACATTTTGGCTTGTCTATTGATCATTGGCACATTCGGCTTCTATATTGATCATTGGTACAGTTCAGCTTCTATATTGATCATTGGTACATTTCGGCTTCTATATTGATCATTCGTACATCTTGGCTTCTATATTGATCATTAGTACATTTCGGCTTCTATATTGATCATTGGTACATTTCGGCTTCTATATTGATCATTAGTACATATCGGCTTCTATATTGATCACTGGTACATATCGGCTTCTGTATTGATCATTGGTACATTTCAGCTTTTATATTGATCATTGGTACATTTCGGCTTCCATATTGATCATTGGTACATTTCGCCTTCTATATTGATCATTGGCACATTTCAGCTTCTATATTGATCATTGGTACATTTCGGCTTCTATATTGATCATTGGTACATTTCGGCTTCTATATTGATCATTGGTACATTTCGGCTTCTATATTGATCATTGGTACATTTCGGCTTCTATATTGATCATTGGTACATTTCGGCTTCTATGTTGATCATTGGTACATTTCGGCTTCTATATTGATCATTGGTAAATTTCGGCTTCTATATTAATCATTGGTACATTTCGGCTTCTGATCACTGGTACATTTCGGCTTCTATATTGATCATTGGTACATTTCGGCTTCTATGTTGATCATTGGTACATTTCGGCTTCTATATTGATCATTGGTACATTTCGGCTTCTGGTCACTGGTACATTTCGGCTTCTATATTGACCATTGGTACATTTTGGCTTCTATATTGATCATTGGTACATTTCGGCTTCTATATTCATCATTGGTACATTTCGGCTTCTATATTGATCATTGGTAATTTCGGCTTCTATATTGATCATTGGTACATTTCGGCTTCTATATTGATCATTGGTACATTTCGGTTTCTATATTGATCATTGGTATATTTCAGCTTCTATATTGATCATTGGTACATTTCCGCTTCTATATTGATCATTGGTACATTTCGGCTTCTATATTGATCATTGGTATATTTCAGCTTCTATATTGATCATTAGTACATTTCAGCTTCTATATTGATCATTGGTACATTTCGGCTTCTATATTGATCATTGGTACATTTCGGCTTCTATATTGATCATTGGTACATTTCGGCTTCTATATTGATCATTGATACATTTCGGCTTCTATATTGATCATTGGTACACTTCGGCTTCTATATTGAGCATTGGTATATTTCGGCTTCTATATTGATCATTGGTACACTTCGGCTTCTATATTGATCATTGATACATTTCGGCTTCTATATTGATCGTTGGTACACTTCGGCTTCTATATTGATCATTGGTACATTTCGGCTTCTATATTGATCATTGGTACATTTTGGCTTCTGTATTGATCATTGGTACATTTCGGCTTCTATATTGATCATTGGTACATTTCAGCTTCTATATTGATCATTAGTACATTTCGGCTTCTATATTGATCATTGGTACATTTCAGCTTCTATATTGATCATCGGTACATTTTGGCTTGTCTATTGATCATTGGCACATTCGGCTTCTATATTGATCATTGGTACAGTTCAGCTTCTATATTGATCATTGGTACATTTCGGCTTCTATATTGATCATTGGTTCAGTTCAGCTTCTATATTGATCATTGGTACATTTCGGCTTCTATATTGATCATTGGGACATTTCGGCTTCTATATTGATCATTAGCACATTTCGGCTTCTATATTGATCATTGGTACATTTTGGCTTCTATATTGATCATTAGTACATATCGTCTTCTATATTGATCACTGGTACATATCGGCTTCTGTATTGATCATTGGTACATTTCAGCTTCTATATTGATCATTGGTACATTTCGGCTTCTATATTGATCATTGGTACATTTCGCCTTCTATATTGATCATTGGCACATTTCAGCTTCTATATTGATCATTGGTACATTTCGGCTTCTATATTGATCATTGGTACATTTCGGCTTCTATATTGATCATTGGTACATTTCGGCTTCTATATTGATCATTGGTACATTTCGGCTTCTATATTGATCATTGGTACATTTCGGCTTCTATGTTGATCATTGGTACATTTCGGCTTCTATATTGATCATTGGTACATTTCGGCTTCTGATCACTGGTACATTTCGGCTTCTATATTGATCATTGGTACATTTCGGCTTCTATGTTGATCATTGGTACATTTCGGCTTCTATATTGATCATTGGTACAATTCGGCTTCTATATTGATTATTGGTATATTTCGGCTTCTATATTGATCATTGGTACATTTCGGCTTCTATGTTGATCATTGGTACATTTCGGCTTCTATATTGATCATTGGTACAATTCGGCTTCTATATTGATCATTGGTAATTTCGGCTTCTATATTCATCATTGGTACATATCGGCTTGTATATTGATCATTGGTACATTTCGGCTTCTATATTGATCATTGGTACATTTCGGTTTCTAATTGATCATTGGTATATTTCAGCTTCTATATTGATCATTGGTACATTTCGGCTTCTATATCGATCAGTGGCACATTTCGACTTCTATATTGATCATTGGTACATTTCGGCTTCTATATTGATCATTGGTACATTTCGGCTTCTATATTGATCATTGGTACATTTCGGCTTCTATATTGATCATTGGTACATTTCGACTTCTATATTGATCATTGGTACATTTCCGCTTCTATATTGATCATTGGTACATTTTGGCTTCTATATTCATCTTTGGTACATTTCGGCCTCTATATTGATCATTGGTACATTTCGGCTTCTATATTGATCATTGGTACATTTCGGCTTCTGTATTGATCATTGGTACACTTCGGCTTCTATATTCATCATTGGTACATTTCGGCTTCTATATTGATCATTGGTACATTTCGGCTTCTATATTGATCATTGGTACATTTCGGCTTCTATATTGATCATTGGTACATTTCGGCTTCTGATCATTGGTACATTTTGGCTTCTATATTGATAATTGGCACATTCGGCTTCTATATTGATCATTGGTACAGTTCAGCTTCTATATTGATCATTGGTACATTTCGGCTTCTATATTGATCATTGGTACATTTTGGCTTCTATATTGATCATTAGTACATTTCGGCTTCTATATTGATCATTGGTACATCTTGGCTTCTATATTGATCATTAGTACATTTCGGCTTCTATATTGATCATTGGTACATCTTGGCTTCTATATTGATCATTAGTACATTTCGGCTTCTATATTGATCATAAGGGTAACACGGTAACAGTCGTGTCTCGCAGGGCGCGTGCGTGGTAGCTTTACGTACACACACACACACACACTGGTAGAGGGAATAATCCTGTGGTTGTCATGTTTCCCGAGACCCCCCTAGAATCCTGTGGTAGAAAACGGGGTTGACCCTCCCCCCCTTAAGAGGGGGCCCATTTTAGCAGTGTAAGGCGTCGGGATCAGTTGGGACGCGCTTCCTGACGAGGTGTTTGCCCACACTGGACTCCATGATGTGTGTGAGAACAGCGAGCCTGGAATGGCGCCCCTTGGGTGATGTAGGAATGGCGCCCTTTGGTGATGCAGAATTGGTCATGCACAACGAGTAGCAATGGCCACCACGTACACAAGACTTGTAACAATTATCAAGTCTTCCCGTCTACTTACTTTGGAGTACCTGGCTTATGAAATGCCACGCGGTTAACTGTCTATTGCTTAATAGGACAGATGCCATGGACCAGGTACCTGCCAGGTTGTAACCTGACGGAGGTGTTGTGTGAGGTGTTGTGAACCCAAGACATGCCATGGACCAGGTACCTGCCAGGTTGTAACCTGACGGAGGTGTTGTGTGAGGTGTTGTGAACCCAACACATGCCATGGACCAGGTACCTGCCAGGTTGTAACCTGACGGAGGTGTTGTGTGAGGTGTTGTGAACCCAACACATGCCATGGACCAGGTACCTGCCACGTTGTAGCCTGACGGAGGTGTTGTGAACCCAAGACATGCCATGGACCAGGTACCTGCCACGTTGTAGCCTGACGGAGGTGTGTGTGAACCCAACACTGGAGCAGCGAACCCTCGCTCTCCAGCTCCGCCACAACAGGTCTCTGTGACGCGTCGCATCAACTCATCAAAGTTCTCGCGAGCATTTTCTTTCATATTATCATCATTATCATCATTATCATCATTATCATTATCATCATTATCATCATCATTATCATCATTATCATCATTATCATCATCTTCATATTACTCAATGTGTCCTCGGAGGTACAGATAGCAATGATTATACCAAAATTTACGTAGAACATGAAAGTGAAGTTCATATTGCAATAGATACCGCAAAATTTTCCATTTTCTAGTTTTATTAGATAGACAATTTTAATTCGTTGTTTTGCATTTTCTAGTTTTATCAGATATAATAGACAATTATAATTCGTTGTTTTGCTTTCTTAAAAATCATGAGATGATGATATGTATTTAAAATCTCAACATCATACATGAGTGTACCTATACAGTTCTTGACTTGAAAACATAAATAAATCATTTTCTTCCCCCTGTACAGAAGATAAACATTTGTTTCGTAACAGATAACTTAATGTTGTGACATTAATTATAATATTATTGTGTATAATTTAAATATTTAAAAAAAAATAAATTATAAATAATTTATAATTTTTAAAGATATTATTAGTTTTTGTCATTGATAATTAAAATTTTACATAAAAATACACTGTTTTGAAATACAAATTTACAGAATCTATTTAAATAGATTTACCAAAGACTTCTTACCTTATTTTATACCTTACTTATCCTACCCCAATTGTGTAGGCAATGAAAGCTTAATTTTTAAGGTTTTTTTTTGTATGACGTAGTACAATACAGTGTTTACATCAATAAAGCTTGCCGAACGTGTTCTGGACCTGACGTGTCTCGAACGACCCATTACCAGCATAGGAGGCAGTAATGGCTGGATTGATGTTTATCTGTGTTTTTGTGTGTATGATGCTGTCTTCTGCAGCTTATCTTGAGGAGTTAGAGAGAGAAGAGTGTTCCAGCTTATCTTGAGGAGTTAGAGAGAAGAGTGTTCCAGCTTATCTTGAGGAGTTAGAGAGAAGAGTGTTCCAGCTTATCTTGAGGAGTTAGAGAGAGAAGAGTGTCTTATCAAAGGGAAGTAACGACTCGGGGTAATTAAGAGACGTGGAAGGTGTCGTTAAGAAATGTGAGGACGTGGGAATGGTCATATCCAATTAGGTTAAACTACCTGAGGCGATGGTTAAGGATTGGGGGGGGGGATGGAATGTTGGAGTTCATGGTGTAATGGTCAGCTTTCCTGGCCGTGACGCATCTCACGGGCCGCTCAGGGTCGAATGTATAGATTAGAATCGTGGTTACGGCAGTCGTCCCACAGTCAACTCAGCTGTTCATCCACACCCTAGTTGGTTGATGAAATGGATACCTGGCTCAGGCTAGGATATATATATATATATATATATATATATATATATATATATATATATATATATATATATATATATATATATATATATATATATATATATTTTGCTTTGTCGCTGTCTCCCGCGTTTGCGAGGTAGCGCAAGGAAACAGACGAAAGAAATGGCCCAACCCGCCCCCATACACATGTATATACATACGTCCACACACGCAAATATACATACCTACACAACTTTCCATGGTTTACCCCAGACGCTTCACATGCCCTGATTCAATCCACTGACAGCACGTCAACCCCGGTATACCACATCGATCCAATTCACTCTATTCCTTGCCCTCCTTTCACCCTCCTGCATGTTCAGGCCCCGATCACACAAAATCTTTTTCACTCCATCTTCCCACCTCCAATTTGGTCTCCCTCTTCTCCTCGTTCCCTCCACCTCCGACACATATATCCTCTTGGTCAATCTTTCCTCACTCATTCTCTCCATGTGCCCAAACCATTTCAAAACACCCTCTTCTGCTCTCTCAACCACGCTCTTTTTATTTCCACACATCTCTCTTACCCTTACGTTACTTACTCGGTCAAACCACCTCACACCACACATTGTCCTCAAACATCTCATTTCCAGCACATCCATCCTCCTGCGCACAACTCTATCCATAGCCCACGCCTCGCAACCATACAACATTGTTGGAACCACTATTCCTTCAAACATAGCCATTTTTGCTTTCCGAGATAATGTTCTCGACTTCCACACATTCTTCAAGGCTCCCAGGATTTTCGCCTCCTCCCCCACCCTATGATCCCCTTCCGCTTCCATGGTTCCATCCGCTGCCAGATCCACTCCCAGATATCTAAAACACTTTACTTCCTCCAGTATTTCTCCATTCAAACTTACCTCCCAATTGACTTGACCCTCAACCCTACTGTACCTAATAACCTTGCTCTTATTCACATTTACTCTTAACTTTCTTCTTTCACACACTTTACCAAACTCAGTCACCAGCTTCTGCAGTTTCTCACATGAATCAGCCACCAGCGCTGTATCATCAGCGAACAACAATTGACTCACTTCCCAAGCTCTCTCATCCCCAACAGACTTCATATATATATATATATATATATATATATATATATATATATATATATATATATATATATATATATATATATATATATACAGAATGGAAAAAGGTGAGAACAATGAAAGTAAGGGGAGTGGGGGAGGAATGGGATGTATTTAGGGAATCAGTGATGGATTGCGCAAAAGATGCTTGTGGCATGAGAAGAGTGGAAGGTGGGTTGACTAGAAAGGGTAGTGAGTGGTGGGATGAAGAAGTAAAAGTATTAGTGAAAGAGAAGAGAGAGGCATTTGGACGATTTTTGCAGGGAAAAAATGCAATTGAGTGGGAGATGTATAAAAGAAAGAGACAGGAGGTCAAGAGAAAGGTGCAAGAGGTGAAAAAAAGGGCAAATGAGAGTTGGGGTGAGAGAGTATCATTAAATTTTAGGGAGAATAAAAAGATGTTCTGGAAGGAGGTAAATAAAGTGCGTAAGACAAGGGAGCAAATGGGAACTTCAGTGAAGGGCGCAAATGGGGAGGTGATAACAAGTAGTGGTGATGTGAGAAGGAGATGGAGTGAGTATTTTGAAGGTTTGTTGAATGTGTTTGATGATAGAGTGGCAGATATAGGGTGTTTTGGTCGAGGTGGTGTGCAGAGTGAGAGGGTTAGGGAAAATGATTTGGTAAACAGAGAAAAGGTAGTGAAAGCTTTGCGGAAGATGAAAGCCGGCAAGGCAGCAGGTTTGGATGGTATTGCAGTGGAATTTATTAAAAAAGGGGGTGACTGTATTGTTGACTGGTTGGTAAGGTTATTTAATGTATGTATGACTCATGGTGAGGTGCCTGAGGATTGGCGGAATGCGTGCATAGTGCCATTGTACAAAGGCAAAGGGGATAAGAGTGAGTTCTCAAATTACAGAGGTATAAGTTTGTTGAGTATTCCTGGTAAATTATATGGAAGGGTATTGATTGAGAGGGTGAAGGCATGTACAGAGCATCAGATTGGGGAAGAGCAGTGTGGTTTCAGAAGTGGTAGAGGATGTGTGGATCAGGTGTTTGCTTTGAAGAATGTATGTGAGAAATACTTAGAAAAGCAAATGGATTTGTATGTAGCATTTATGGATCTGGAGAAGGCATATGATAGAGTTGATAGAGATGCTCTGTGGAAGATATTAAGAATATATGGTGTGGGAGGAAAGTTGTTAAAAGCAGTGAAAAGTTTTTATCGAGGATGTAAGGCATGTGTACGTGTAGGAAGAGAGGAAAGTGATTGGTTCTCAGTGAATGTAGGTTTGCGACAGGGGTGTGTGATGTCTCCATGGTTGTTTAATTTGTTTATGGATGGGGTTGTTAGGGAGGTAAATGCAAGAGTTTTGGAAAGAGGGGCAAGTATGAAGTCTGTTGGGGATGAGAGAGCTTGGGAAGTGAGTCAGTTGTTGTTCGCTGATGATACAGCGCTGGTGGCTGATTCATGTGAGAAACTGCAGAAGCTGGTGACTGAGTTTGGAAAAGTGTGTGGAAGAAGAAAGTTAAGAGTAAATGTGAATAAGAGCAAGGTTATTAGGTACAGTAGGGTTGAGGGTCAAGTCAATTGGGAGGTGAGTTTGAATGGAGAAAAACTGGAGGAAGTGAAGTGTTTTAGATATCTGGGAGTGGATCTGGCAGCGGATGGAACCATGGAAGCGGAAGTGGATCATAGGGTGGGGGAGGGGGCGAAAATCCTGGGGGCCTTGAAGAATGTGTGGAAGTCGAGAACATTATCTCGGAAAGCAAAAATGGGTATGTTTGAAGGAATAGTGGTTCCAACAATGTTGTATGGTTGCGAGGCGTGGGCTATGGATAGAGTTGTGCGCATGAGGATGGATGTGCTGGAAATGAGATGTTTGAGGACAATGTGTGGTGTGAGGTGGTTTGATCGAGTGAGTAACGTAAGGGTAAGAGAGATGTGTGGAAATAAAAAGAGCGTGGTTGAGAGAGCAGAAGAGGGTGTTTCGAAATGGTTTGGGCACATGGAGAGAATGAGTGAGGAAAGATTGACCAAGAGGATATATGTGTCGGAGGTGGAGGGAACGAGGAGAAGTGGGAGACCAAATTGGAGGTGGAAAGATGGAGTGAAAAAGATTTTGTGTGATCGGGGCCTGAACATGCAGGAGGGTGAAAGGAGGGCAAGGAATAGAGTGAATTGGATCGGTGTGGTATACCGGGGTTGACGTGCTGTCAGTGGATTGAATCAGGGCATGTGAAGCGTCTGGGGTAAACCATGGAAAGCTGTGTAGGTATGTATATTTGCGTGTGTGGACGTATGTATATACATGTGTATGGGGGCGGGTTGGGCCATTTCTTTCGTCTGTGTCCTTGCGCTACCTCGCAAACGCGGGAGACAGCGACAAAGCAAAAAAAAAAAAAAAAAGTATGCATATTTGCCGTTTCTTGCGTCAGCGAGGTAGCGTTAAGAACAAAGGACTGAGCCTTTGAAGAATATCCTCACTTAGCCCCCTTCTCTGTTCCCTCTTTTGGATAACTAAAAAGAACGAGAGGGGAGGATTTCCAGCCTCCCGCTCCCTCACCTTTTAGTCGCCTTCTACAACACGCAGGGAATACGTGGCAAGCATTCTTTCTCCCTTATCCCCAGGGATCATATATTTAGCGTTTATGGTATGGCCTTGATTTGGGCCTCAGCTGCCCATGCCATGTTAGCTAACAAAAATAAATAAATAAATAGATAAATGAATCATGAAAGAACGGTAAATGAGAAGGTGAAGTGCCTCATAGAGGATCAGAGAAACGGTGAAAGATTTTAAAATGTTTGATGCCTAAATGTGTTGGTTCCATAACTTAAGTTAAATGTTTGATACCTAAATGTGTTGGTTCCATAACTAAAGTTAAATGTTTTATATCTAAATGTGTTGGTTCCATAACTAAAGTTAAATGTTTTATATCTAAATGTGTTGGTTCCATAACTAAAGTTAAATGTTTGATACCTAAATGTGTTGGTTCCATAAGTAAAGTTAAATGTTTGATACCTAAATGTGTTGGTTCCATAACTAATGTTAAATGTTTGATACCTAAATGTGCTGGTTCCATAATAAAAGTTAAATATTAGATACCTAAGTGTGTTGGTTCCATAACTAAAGTAAAATGTTTGATACCTAAATGTGCTGGTTCCATAACTAAAGTTAAATGATTTATATCTAAATGTGTTAGTTCCATAACTAAAGTTAAATGTTTGATACCTAAATGTGTTGGTTCCATAACTAAAGTTAAATGGTTGATACCTAGATGTGTTGGTTCCATAACTAAAGTTAAATGTTTGATACCTAAATGTGTTGGTTCCATAAGTAAAGTTAAATGTTTGATACCTAAATATGTTGGTGTCATAACTAAAGTTACGAAGTATATGTGTCTCTACAGTGTGGATCAAGCCAATAGTTTACTATGGTTCTGTGGACTGCTACAGTTATGAAGACAAGGAAAACGAGATACGTAAATCAATTTGAAAATAATGTTTTTAGGGATAATTTTTGGCACACAGATATAGGTCAAGTGATGACTGAAGGAAAGAAAACGAAGCTTGAGGAAGTAGGCAACATGATCAAGCAAAAGGAATGTAACGTTAGGGTACAAAACACTTAGAAATGAAAGGTTTGATGATATGTATTGATTACCGAGCTGGAAAAGGTTAGATGTAAGGGGAAAATAATTAAGGCTGTTGTATTGCTCACTAGATATTGTGGGACTGAGGAGGAAGATCATGTCAGAAATATTGTTTGTGATGTAAACAATAGTGTTAGTGATCTGATGTATGTAAACAATAGTGTTAGTGTTCTGATGTATATAAACAATAGTGTTAGTGTTCTGATGTATGTAAACAATAGTGTTAGTGATCTGATGTATGTAAACAATAGTGTTAGTGATCTGATGTATGTGAACAATAGTGTTAGTGATCTGGTGTATGTAAACTATAGTGTTAGTGATCTGATGTATGTAAACAATAGTGTTAGTGATCTGATGTATGTAAACAGTAGTGTTAGTGATCTGATGTATGCAAACAATAGTGTTAGTGATGTGATGTATGTAAACAATAGTGTTAGTGATCTGATGTATGTAAACAATAGTGTTAGTGTTCTGATGTATGTAAACAATAGTGTTAGTGATTTGATGTATGTAAACAATAGTGTTAGTGATCTGATGTATGTAAACAATAGTGTTAGTGATCTGATGTATGTAAACAATAGTGTTAGTGTTCTGATGTATGTAAACAATAGTGTTAGTGATGTATGTAAATAATAGTGTTAGTGATCTGATGTATGTAAACAATAGTGTTAGTGATCTGATGAATGTAAACAATAGTGTTAGTGTTCTGATGTATGTAAACAATAGTGTTGCTGATCTGATGTATGTAAACAATAGTGTTAGTGTTCTGATGTATGTAAACAATAGTGTTGCTGATCTGATGTATGTAAACAATAGTGTTAGTGTTCTGATGTATGTAAACAATAGTGTTGCTGATCTGATTTATGCAAACAATAGTGTTAGTGTTCTGATGTATGTAAACAATAGTGTTAGTGTTCTGATGTATGTAAACAATAGTGTTAGTGTTCTGATGTATGTAAACAATAGTGTTAGTGTTCTGATGTATGTAAACAATAGTGTTAGTGTTCTGATGTATGTAAACAATAGTGTTAGTGTTCTGATGTATGTAAACAATAGTGTTAGTGTTCTGATGTATGCAAACAATAGTGTTAGTGATGTGATGTATGTAAACAATAGTGTTAGTGATCTGATGTATGTAAACAATAGTGTTAGTGTTCTGATGTATGTAAACAATAGTGTTAGTGTTCTGATGTATGTAAACAATAGTGTTAGTGTTCTGATGTATGTAAACAATAGTGTTAGTGTTCTGATGTATGTAAACAATAGTGTTAGTGTTCTGATGTATGTAAACAATAGTGTTAGTGTTCTGATGTATGTAAACAATAGTGTTAGTGTTCTGATGTATGTAAACAATAGTGTTAGTGTTCTGATGTATGTAAACAATAGTGTTAGTGTTCTGATGTATGTAAACAATAGTGTTAGTGTTCTGATGTATGTAAACAATAGTGTTAGTGTTCTGATGTATGTAAACAATAGTGTTGCTGATCTGATGTATGTAAACAATAGTGTTAGTGTTCTGATGTATGTAAACAATAGTGTTGCTGATCTGATGTATGTAAACAATAGTGTTAGTGTTCTGATGTATGTAAACAATAGTGTTAGTGTTCTGATGTATGTAAACAATAGTGTTAGTGATCTGATGTATGTAAACAATAGTGTTAGTGTTCTGATGTATGTAAACAATAGTGTTAGTGTTCTGATGTATGTAAACAATAGTGTTAGTGTTCTGATGTATGTAAACAATAGTGTTAGTGTTCTGATGTATGTAAACAATAGTGTTAGTGTTCTGATGTATGTAAACAATAGTGTTGCTGATCTGATGTATGTAAACAATAGTGTTAGTGTTCTGATGTATGTAAACAATAGTGTTGCTGATCTGATGTATGTAAACAATAGTGTTAGTGTTCTGATGTATGTCTTATTGCCAGTGAATAATGCCTTTTAGTAAACCAAGTTTCCTGCTCTTGAAAGATTCGTGCATTTGAAAATTATTAATATTTTGTATGTTTGGCTGACAGTGTGTTCCTGTTATATTTTGTATGTTTGGCTGACAGTGTGTTCCTGTTATATTTTGTATGTTTGGCTGACAGTGTGTTCCTGTTATATTTTGTATGTTTGGCTGACAGTGTGTTCCTGTTATATTTTGTATGTTTGGCTGACAGTGTGTTCCTGTTATATTTTGTATGTTTGGCTGACAGTGTGTTCCTGTTATATTTTGTATGTTTGGCTGACAGTGTGTTCCTGTTATATTTTGTATGTTTGGCTGACAGTGTGTTCCTGTTATATTTTGTATGTTTGGCTGACAGTGTATTCCTGTTATATTTTGTATGTTTGGCTGACAGTGGGTTCCTGTAACGTGAGAAGTGGAATGAGATTTGTGACGTAGAGTAATGGGTTCTGGAAGATGGATATCTGGTAGACTGAGTGACTGAGTTTCTTCAGCTCTGGGAGATCTGAGAAATTGCATTCTGAAAATTATATCTTGGAGGGAAGTGACTGAGTTTGCTCTTAATGAACTTAGAAGATAATGTAGATGAGAATTAGCCCACTAGGTAAATTATAAGTAGTGCCCACTAGGGAAATTATAAGTAGTGCCCACTAGGGAAATTATAAGTAGTCCCACTAGGGAAATTATAAGTAGTGCCCACTAGGGAAATTATAAGTAGTCCCACTAGGGAAATTATAAGTAGTGCCCACTAGGGAAATTATAAGTAGTGCCCACTAGGTAAATTATAAGTAGTGCCCACTAGGGAAATTATAAGTAGTGCCCACTAGGAAATTATAAGTAGTCCCACTAGGGAAATTATAAGTAGTGCCCACTAGGGAGATTATAAGTAGTGCCCACTAGGGAGATTATAAGTAGTACCCACTAGGGAAATTATAAGTAGTGCCCACTAGGGAAATTATAAGTAGTGCCCACTAGGGAAATTATAAGTAGTGCCCACTAGGTAAATTATAAGTAGTGCCCACTAGGGAGATTATAAATAGTGCCCACTAGGGAGATTATAAGTAGTGCCCACTAGGGAAATTATAAGTAGTCCCACTAGGGAAATTATAAGTAGTGCCCATTAGGGAAATTATAAGTAGTGCCCACTAGGGAGATTATAAGTAGTGCCCACTAGGGAGATTATAAGTAGTGCCCACTAGGGAAATTATAAGTAGTGCCCACTAGGGAAATTATAAGTAGTCCCACTAGGGAAATTATAAGTAGTCCCACTAGGGAGATTATAAGTAGTGCCCACTAGGGAGATTATAAGTAGTGCCCACTAGGGAAATTATAAGTAGTCCCACTAGGGAAATTATAAGTAGTGCCCACTAGGGAAATTATAAGTAGTGCCCACTAGGGAGATTATAAGTAGTGCCCACTAGGGAGATTATAAGTAGTGCCCACTAGGGAAATTATAAGTAGTGCCCACTAGGGAAATTATAAGTAGTCTCACTAGGGAAATTATAAGTAGAGCCCATTAGGGAAATTATAAGTAGTGCCCACTAGGGAGATTATAAGTAGTGCCCACTAGGGAGATTATAAGTAGTGCCCCCTAGGGAAATTATAAGTAGTGCCCACTAGGTAAATTATAAGTAGTGCCCACTAGGGAAATTATAAGTAGTGCCCACTAGGGAGATTATAAGTAGTGCCCACTAGGGAAATTATAAGTAGTCCCACTAGGGAAATTATAAGTAGTCCCACTAGGGAAATTATAAGTAGTGTCCACTAGGGAAATCATAAGTAGTGCCCACTAGGGAAATCATAAGTAGTCCCACTAGGGAAATTATAAGTAGTCCCACTAGGGAAATTATAAGTAGTGCTCACTAGGGAAATTATAAGTAGTGCCCACTAGGTAAATTATAAGTAGTGCCCACTAGGGAAATTATAAGTAGTGCCCACTAGGTAAATTATAAGTAGTGCCCACTAGGGAAATTATAAGTAGTGCCCACTAGGTAAATTATAAGTAGTGCCCACTAGGTAAATTATAAGTAGTGCCCACTAGGTAAATTATAAGTAGTGCCCACTAGGTAAATTATAAGTAGTGCCCACTAGGGAAATTATAAGTAGTGCCCACTAGGTAAATTATAAGTAGTGTTATAGATAAGAAGGAAGGACAAATATGAGTGACTGACACAGGTCAGGTGTGTGCCTGAATATATGAGTGACTGACACAGGTCAGGTGTGTGCCTGAATATATGAGTGACTGACACAGGTCAGGTGTGTGCCTGAATATATGAGTGACTGACATAGGTCACGTGTGTGCCTGAATATATGAGTGTTGTTGGGTGAATGTGTGGCACTTTCTCCATATATAGCATTGCTTTCGTTGTATAGTATTTGAGATAATTATTAATATATAAAGCTCTTTCAGCCCTCAAAATTGGGGTAGGATAGGTAAGGTAAGTAAATTGATTTCGCACGTTTGAAATAATGTTTAACAGGCTAAATTTTTTTGAATATTCAAAAAATGTATATTTATGGTAATACTTAGCAAAAGTATATCATATAGCTAAAAATTTTTTCCATCATATAAAAATTTAAAAAATACTTTTTTGTATTATAAAAGAATTGAGTATTAAAGAACAAAGTAGCGTATATATCTGGGTTAGCATAGATAAGGAAAGTGAATACTTTCGCATGTTGGAAATTGTATGTAAAAATATTACATCATAACGTCAGGGAAATGATCACTTAAGCTTTTTAGTATCATAAACATGAATATATATGAGATGAAACCCACTATACTGTAGATACACAAGGGCCACCCTGTGCCAGTAATGGTACGCTGAGCACAAGCCTCGACCTGTGCCAGTAATGGTACGCTGAGCACAAGCCTCGACCTGTGCCAGTAATGGCACCCTGAGCACATCCTACCTGGCAGGTAATGACGCACCAGAGGATGTGCTGTCATTTACCAGAGGCCGTGGCAAGCTTAGTCCTAGTGAGTCTAAATTTACTCACAACAAGCAACACAAAATCTGTTCTCCTTGTTGCTCTTGTGAGCCCCAGGGCGGCTCACACACCTGGAGTGGTTCCTCCTCCACCTTTCTGTTAATCAGATTGGAAAGGGAAGCCTTTCTTGTTAACTGTCCGGACATCACTTGTCCGGCCATCACTTGTCCGGACATCACTCGTCCGGCCATCACTTGTCCGGACATCACTTGTCCGGCCATTACTTGTCTCTTTGATCGTCCCTGAGTGTCCAGCGTGTGGCTAGTGCTCCTTCATCGTGCCACAGGCATCATTTTGGCCACTGTTCTTGTAAGGAGTGTGCATGTGTCCCCCTCATCCTGAAGGCCTGGACGCAAGACACGCGTCTGGTTGCTGCTGCTGCTGCTTCCCTCAGTTTCTTTATCAGCATCAGCCATCCGAGGAGTGACTGTTATGGAACCACCTTCCCTCAAACACCTGAGCAGAGGAATTTTCTTCTTCCTTTCGTGTGTCATTTTGTCTATAACCTTTCCACTGTTAAGGGTCAGGTGTACACACACAGGCTCCTGTGTAAGCTTTGATGTGGACATGTTTTGCCTATGCCGTGTACGTCCGTAGGAGGAAAAGAGAGAAAGTAGAGCTCATGGACCTAATATGTGCTGAATATGTGAGCAGATACACTTGACAGACCGCGTGACGTGGCCAGGCGAGTGTAAGAGGACAAACATTGTCACTAGATAAGAACGCGGACGACCAGGAAGATCTGCTAGCTCCAGACCGTTCTTCCTGGCTCGTATGGTCTTGGAACTACTTGAAAAGGAACTCAGGAAACGTATTGATGACTTTCAGCTGAGGAGAGCGTCCCTGAGACAGCGCGGTTATAGGAACAGGTAATATATAACAAACCTCTCAGATTTCCACGAGAGAGTGAGCTCCGCCCTCGACTACAGAGAAGGTTAGGTGAATCCCCTGTACCTGGATTGCTAGAAATCATTTGACTCTATCACATCAGGAGCTGGATCTCCAGTGAGGAGGAAGGGATGGACTGCTTCAGTGGAATGGCACAGTGGTATGTGGTACGGGAGCCCAACTCTCAGTGGGTCGAGTTTACCAGTGGTGCCTGCAGGAAGGATTATCCTCTGGGATGTTGCTCATCTTGATGTATGTGAATAACATGCCGGGATTCGTACCTGAACCTGTTTACTGATGATGTCGAGGTGATGGAGGAAGTGTGGAGGATCGCTTGAACTTAGATGGGGACCTCGACAAACTCCAGGTTTGAGGGTTAGAGAGAGAGAGAGAGAGAGTGGACGAAGGCTTTAGTATTATCAGACGAAAGCTGGTACAGGCATCTATCCTTGATGGAGGGTTGGGAGTTGACATTGGAACACGTCACTAGAATCCACAATTAACAGAAGGCCCGTGTGGCCACCTCAGTGTGACACCGTGGCACAACACGGGCCCCCACCTGTGTGGCCACCTCAGTGTGACACCGTGGCACAACACGGGCCCCCACCTGTGTGGCCACCTCAGTGTGACACCGTGGCACAACACGGGCCCCCACCTGTGTGGCCACCTCAGTGTGACACCGTGGCACAACACGGGCCCCCACCTGTGTGGCCACCTCAGTGTGACACCGTGGCACAACACGGGCCCCCACCTGTATGGCCACCTCAGTGTGACACCGTGGCACAACACGGGCCCCCACCTGTGTGGCCACCTCAGTGTGACACCGTGGCACAACACGGGCCCCCACCTGTGTGGCCACCTCAGTGTGACACCGTGGCACAACACGGGCCCCCACCTGTGTGGCCACCTCAGTGTGACACCGTGGCACAACACGGGCCCCCACCTGTGTGGCCACCTCAGTGTGGCACCGTGGCACAACACGGGCCCCCACCTGTGTGGCCACCTCAGTGTGACACCGTGGCACAACACGGGCCCCCACCTGTGTGGCCACCTCAGTGTGACACCGTGGCACAACACGGGCCCCCACCTGTGTGGCCACCTCAGTGTGACACCGTGGCACAACACGGGCCCCCACCTGTGTGGCCACCTCAGTGTGGCACCGTGGCACAACACGGGCCCCCACCTGTGTGGCCACCTCAGTGTGGCACCGTGGCACAACACGGGCCCCCACCTGTGTGGCCACCTCAGTGTGACACCGTGGCACAACACGGGCCCCCACCTGTGTGGCCACCTCAGTGTGACACCGTGGCACAACACGGGCCCCACCTGTGTGGCCACCTCAGTGTGACACCGTGGCACAACACGGGCCCCCACCTGTGTGGCCACCTCAGTGTGGCACCGTGGCACAACACGGGCCCCCACCTGTGTGGCCACCTCAGTGTGACACCGTGGCACAACACGGGCCCCCACCTGTGTGGCCACCTCAGTGTGACACCGTGGCACAACACGGGCCCCCACCTGTGTGGCCACCTCAGTGTGACACCGTGGCACAACACGGGCCCCCACCTGTGTGGCCACCTCAGTGTGGCACCGGTTGGAGGAGCATCTTTACAACCCCAGGGGAAACCACCGACCTGGAAGATCTATACACTGGGGACTTTCTTAGGGAGGTACTGGGGACTTTGAGGTCGGCTGGTTGTCTGTCCAATTCTGTCCACTGACATGTTCAGAGACAGCCCCTCCCGTGTGCATGTTGGTGCCTTAGATAGCATAAGATCCCGCACTGTGGCACTGAAACAGGAAGCCACTGCTTGCTTCCCAGTTGGTCACTCTTGTGTTGCCTCCCTCTCCCCCACCTTGTCATGTTTGGTCAGGTCAACACGCAGGTAAACAGAAGGTCAGGGCGACATGTGAACATCCTTGTGTCTCGTGGATCACTCGTTCCTTCTTCCTTCTTCCCTGTGTATGTTTAGCTTCATTTGTCTTTGGTCGTCTCATTCTGCAACTGTCCTCTGAAAATGTCTTGATACACGAAAGAACTCAGGTTCTCTTGCTTCCTTTTCCATTTTTTTTCAGCATATACATAGACATACATGTACATACATACACATGTACATATTCATACTTGCTCGCCTTCATGCAATCGCGGCGCCACCCCGCCCCACAGGAAACAGCATCGCCAGCTCCTGCGTCTGCGTGGTAGCGCCTTGAAACAGACGAAAAAAGGCCACATCCGCTCACACTCAGTGTCTAGCTGTCGTGTGTAATGAACCGAGACTACAGTTCCCCATCCACATCCAGGCCCCACAGACCTTTCAATGTTTTATCCCAGACGTTTGACGTGCCATGGTTCAGTCTGTGGACAGCCCGTCGATCCTGGTATACCACATCGTTCCAATTCACTCTATTCCGTGCACGCCTTTCACCTTCCTGCATGGTCAGGACACGATCGCTGAAAATCTTTTTCACTCCATCCCTCCACCTCCAATTTGGTTTCCCGCTTCTCCTTATTCACTCCACCTCTGACACATACATCCTCTTTGTCAAACTTTCCTCGCCCATTCTCTCCATATGTCCAAACCATTTCAACACACCATCTACTACTCTCTCAACCACACTTTATTACTACACATCTCTATCATCCTTACATTAATCACCCGATCAAACTACTTCACACAGCATAGTGTCTTCAAGCATTTCATTTCTAACATCCACCTTCCACCGTACAACCTTATCTATAGTTCACGCCTTGCAATGGTATAATTTAGTTGGAACTACTATCCCTCAAACATACCCATTTTTGCTCTCCGATATAACGTTCTCTCCCTCCACACATTCTTCATCGCTCCCAGAATCTTTAGCCCTTTCCCACCCTAAGACACACTTGTGCTTCCCTGGTTTCATTCGCAGCCAAGTCCACTTTCAGATATCTAAAACACTTCACTTCCTCCTATTTTTCTCCATTCAAACTTACCTCCCAACTGTCTTGTCCCTCTACCTTGCTGAACCCGTTGACCTTGTTCTTCTTCATATTTTTCCAAACTCAAGTCACCAACTTCTGCAGTTTCTCATTCCAATCAGCTACCAGTGCTATATCATCGGCGAACAACTGACTCACTTCCCAGGTGCTATCATCCCCAACAGACTGCAAATTCACCCCTCTCTCCAAAACTCTTACATTTACCTCCCTAACCACCCTATCCATAAACAAATTAAACAACTTTTGGGCCATCACACACCCCTGTCGTAGACCGATCTTCACTGGGACGCAATCACTCTCCTCTCTTCCTACTCGTACACTTGCCTTACACCCTTGATAAAAACTTCTCACTGCTTGTAGCAGGTTACCTCCCACACCATATATTCTTAAGACCTTCCACAAAGCATCTCTGTCAACTCTGTCATATGCCTTCTCCAGATCTATAAATGCTATATGCATATCCATTTGTTTCTCTAAGTATTTCTCACATACGTTCTTCAAGGTAAACACCTGGTGCACACATCCTGTACCATTTCTAAAACCACACTGTTCAACCCCAGTCTGATGCTCTGTACATTCCTTCACCCTCTCAGTCAATACTCTCCCATACAACTTCATGCCTCTGTAGTTTGAGCACTCACCTTTATCCCCTTTGCCATCGTACAATGGTACTATACATGCATTCCGCCAGTCCCCAGGCACTTACTTCACCATGATCCGTACATACTTTGAATATCCTTACCAGCCAATCAACAACAACAGTCACCCCTTTTCTTAATAAATTCAACTGCAATACCATCAAATCCCGCCGCCTTGCCGGATTTCATCTTCCGCAAGGCTTTCACCACCACCTCTCCTCACCAAACCATTCTCCCTGACTCTCTCACTTTGCACATCACCCCGACCAAAACACCTTTCATCTGCCACTTTGTCATCAAACACATTCAACAATCCTTCAAAATGGTCACTCCATTTCCTCCTCACTTCATCACCACCTACTATCACTTTCCCCGATGTTCCCATGTGTTCTCTTGTCTTACGCATTTTACCTCCTTCAAAACATCTAATATCCTCCCTAAAGTTTAATGGTACTCTCTCACCCCAACTCTCATTTGCCCTAATTTGCAACCCTTCCACCTTCCTCTTGACCTCCTTCCGCTTTCTCTTATACATCTCCCAGTCATTTGCACTCCATCCTTGTAAGTATCGTCCAAACGCCTTTCTTTTCTCCTTCACTAACAACTTTACTTCTTCATCCCACCACTCACTACCGTTTCTTGTCTACCCACCTCCCACCTTTCTCATGCTAAATACATCTCTTGCACACGCCATCACCGTTTCCCTGAATGCATCCCATTCCTCTCCCACTCCCCTCACTTCAATTGCTCTCAACTTCTGCCATTCTACACTCAGTCCCGCCTAGTATTTCTTCACACAAGTCTCCTTTCCAAGCTCTCGCCACTCTCTTCTCCGCGACATTCTCTCTTCTTTTTTGAAAACCTCTACAAATCTTCACATTCGCCTCCACAAGATAATGGTCAGACATCCCTCCAGCTGCCCCTCTCAGCACATTTACATCCAAAAGTCTCTCTTTTACACGTCTGTCAATTAATACGTAATCTGATAATATCCGTTGACCATCTCTCCTACTCGCATACGTATACTTATGTATATCTCTCTTTTAAAACCAGGTTTTCTCAACGACCAGTAAAAACCAGGTTTTCTCAACGACCAGTCTTTTTTCAGCTCACAAAGCAGCGATCTCTTCACCATTATCATTCACTATAATGAACACTCTATGTGCACTAACTATACACTCAAGTGCCACATTACTCACCTTTGCATTTAAATAGCCCATCAATATAACCAGGTCTTGTGCACCAAAACTGCTGACACTCACTCAGCTGCTCCCAAAACGCTTGCCTCTCAAGATATTTCTTTTAATGACCAGGTCAATAAGCATCAATCATTAATCACCCACCTCTCGCCACCCATTTTATTTTACCCATATCAGTCTAGAATTTACTTCCTTACACTCTTATCACACACTCCCGCAACTCCTGGTGAAGATGTAGTGCTACTCCTTCCTTATAGATGGTATTGCAGTGGAATTTATTAAAAAAGGGGGTGACTGTGTTATTGACTGGTTGGTAAGGGTATTTGATATACGTATGACTCATGGTGAGGTGCTTGAGGATTGGCGGAGTGCGTGCATAGTGCAATTGTACAAAGGCAAAGGGGATAAGAGTGAGTGCTCAAATTACAGAGGTATAAGTTTGTTGAGTATTCCTGGTAAATTATATGGGAGGGTATTGATTGAGAGGGTGAAGGCATGTACAGAGCATCAGATTGGGGAAGAGCAGTGTGGTTTAAGAAGTGGTAGAGGATGTGTGGATCAGGTATTTGCTTTGAAGAATGTTTGTGAAAAATACTTAGAAAAACAAATGGACTTGTATGTAGCATTTATGGATCTGGAGAAGGCATATGATAGAGTTGATAGAGATGCTCTGTGGAAGGTATTAAGAATATATGGTGTGGGAGGCAAGTTGTTAGAAGCAGTGAAAAGTTTTTATCGAGGATGTAAGGCATGTGTACGAGTAGGAAGAGAGGAAAGTGATTGGTTCTCAGTGAATGTCGGTTTGCGGCAGGGGTGCGTGATTTCTCCATTGTTGCTTAATCTGTTTATGGATGGGGTTGTTAGGGAGGTGAATGCAAGAGTTTTGGAGAGAGGGGCAAGTATGCAGTCTGTTGTGGATGAGAGAGCTTGGGAAGTGAGTCAGTTGTTGTTCGCTGATGATACAGCGCTGGTGGCTGATTCGTGTGAGAAACTGCAGAGGTTGGTGACTGAATTTGGTAAAGTGCGTGGAAGGAGAAAGTTGAGAACAAATGTGAATAAGAGCAAGGTTATTAGGTGCTGTAGGGTTGAGGGACGAGCTAATTGGGAGGTAAGTTTCAATGGAGTAAAACTGGAGGAAGTGAAGTGTTTTCGATATCTGGGAGTGGACTTAGCAGCAGATGGAACAATGGCAGCGGAAGTGGGTCACAGGGTGGGTGAGGGGACGAAGGTTCTAGAAGCGTTGAAGAATGTGTGGAAGGCGAGAAGTTATCTCGGAGAGCAAAAATGGGTATGTTTGAAGGAATAGTGGTTCCAACAATGTTATATGGCTATAGATAGGGTTGTGCGGAGGAGGGTGGATGTGTTGGAAATGAAATGTTTAAGGACAATATGTGGTGTGAGATGGTTTGATCTAGTAAGTGATGTAAGGGTAAGAGAGAGGTGTGGTAATAAAAAGAGTGTGGTTGAGAGAGCAGAAGAGGGTGTGCTGAAAAGATTGACAAAGAGGATATATGTGTCAGAGGTGGAGGGAACAAAGAGAAGCGGGAGACCAAACTGGAGGTGGAAGGATGGAGTGAAAAAGATTTTGAGCGATCGGGGCCTGAACGTACAGGAAGGGGAAAAGCGTGCAAGGAACAAAGTGAATTGGATCGATGTGGTATACCGGGGTCAACGTGCTGTCAGTGGATTGAACCAGGGCATGTGAAGCGTTTGGGGTAAACCATGGAGACCAGTGAGAGGGTTAGGGAGAATGATTTTGTAAACAGAGAAGAGGTAGTAAAAGCTTTGCGGAAGATGAAAGCCGGCAAGACGGCGGGTTTGGATGGTATTTCTGTGGAATTTATTAAAAAGGGGGGTGACTGTGTTGTTGACTGGTTGATGAAGATATTCAATGTATGTATGGTTCATGGCATAGTGCCTGAGGATTGGCGGAATGCATGTATAGTGCCATTGCACAGAGGCAAAGGGGATAAAGGTGAGTGCTCAAATTACAGAGGTATAAGTTTGTTGAGTATTCCTGGTAAATTATATGGGAGGGTATTGATTGACAGGGTGAAGGCATGTACAGAGCATCAGATTGGGGAAGAGAAGTGTGGTTTCAGAAGTGGTAGAGGATGTGTGGATCAGGTGTTTGCTTTGAAGAATGTATGTGAGAAATACTTAGAAAAGCAAATGGATTTGTATGTAGCATTTATGGATCTGGAGAAGGCATGTGATATAGTTGATAGAGGTGCTCTGTAGAAGGTAATAAGAGTATATGTTGTGGGAGGTAAGTTGCTAGAAGCAGTGAAAAGTTTTTATGGAGGATGTAAGGCATGTGTACGTGTAGGAAGAGAGGAACGTGATTGGTTCCCAGTGATTGTCGGTTTGCCGCAGGGGTATGCGATGTCTCCATGGTTGTTTGATTTGTTTATGGATGGAGTTGTTAGGGAGGTGAATGCAAGAGTTTTGGAGAGAGGGGCAAGTATGCAGTCTGTTGTGGAGGGAGACGGCTTGGGAAGTGAGTCAGTTGATGTTCGCTGATGATACAGCGCTGGTGCTGACTCGGGTGAGAAACTGCAGAAGCTGGTGACTGAGTTTGGTAAAGTGTGTGAAGGAAGAAAACTGAGAGTAAATGTGAATAAGAGCGAGGTTATTAGGTGTAGTAGGGTTGAGAGACAAGTAAATTGGGAGGTAAGTTTGAATGGAGAAAAGCTGGAGGAAATGAAGTGTTTTAGATATCTGGGAGTGGATTTGGCAGCGGATGGAACCATGGAAGCTGAAGTGAGCCTCAGGATGAGAGAGGGGGCGAAGGTTCTGGAAGTGTTGAAAGATGTGTTGAAGGCGAGAACGTGATCTTGGAAAGCAAAAATGGATATGTTTGAAGGAATAGTGGTTCCAACAATGTTATATGGTTGTGAGGCATGGGCAATAGATAGGGTTGTGCGGAGGAGGGTGGATGTGCTGAAAATGAGATGTTTGAGGACAATATGTGATGTGAGGTGGTTTGTTCGAGTAAGTAATGAAAGGGTAAGAGTGGTATGTGGTAATAAAATAAGTGTGATTGAGAGAGCAGAAGAGGGTGTGTTGAAATGGTTTGGTCACATGGAGAGAATGTTTGAGGAAAAATTGACAAAGAGGATATAAGTGTCAGAGGTGGAGGGAACGAGAAGTGGGAGACCAAATTGGAGGTGGAAAGATGGAGTGAAAAAGATTTTGAGCGATCGGGGCCTGAACATGCAGGAGGATGAAAGGCGTGCAAGAGATAGAGTGAATTGGAACGATGTGGTACACCCGGGTAGATGTTCTGTCAGTGGATTGAACCAGGGCATGTGAAGCTTCTTGGGTAATCCATGGAAAGTTTTCTTGGGCCTGGATGTGGAAAGGGAGCTGTGGTTTCGGTGGATTATACATGACAGCTAGATACTGTGTGTGAACGAATGTGGCCTTTGTTGTCTTTTCCTAGCGCTACCTCGTGCGCACACGTTGAAGGGTGGAGTCATTTCATGTGTGTCGGTGGGATTGGATAAAGAAAGCATGTATGAATATGTACATCTGTATGTATGTATATGTCTGTGTATGTATATGTATGTATGCGTTGAAATGTATAGGTATATGTATGTGCGTGTGTGGGCGTTTATGTATATATATATATATATATATATATATATATATATATATATATATATATAAATATGTGTATGTGGGTGGGTTGGGCCATTCTTTCGTCTGTTTCCTTGCGCTACCTCGCTAACGCGGGAGACAGCGACAAAGTATAATATATATATATATATATATATATATATATATATATATATATATATATATATATATATATATATATATAATCCCTGGGGATAGGGGAGAAAGAATACTTCCCACGTATTCCCTGCGTGTCGTAGAAGGCGACTAAAAGGGAAGGGAGCGGGGGGCTGGAAATCCTCCCCTCTCATTTTTTTTTTTTTTTTCAAAAAGAAGGAACAGAGAAGGGGGCCAGGTGATGATATTCCCGCAAAGGCCCAGTCCTCTGTTCTTAACGCTACCTCGCTAATGCGGGAAATGGCGAACAGTATGAAATATATATATTTTTTTTTTTTTTTTTTTTTTTTTTTTTTTTTTTTTTGTCGCTGTCTCCCGCGTTTGCGAGGTAGCGCAAGGAAACAGACGAAAGAAATGGCCCAACCCCCCCCCCATACACATGTACATACGTCCACACACGCAGATATACATACCTACACAGCTTTCCATGGTTTACCCCAGACGCTTCACATGCCTTGATTCAATCCACTGACAGCACGTCAAACCCTGTATACCACATCGCTCCAATTCACTCTATTCCTTGCCCTCCTTTCACCCTCCTGCATGTTCAGGCCCCGATCACACAAAATCTTTTTCACTCCATCTTTCCACCTCCAATTTGGTCTCCCTCTTCTCCTCGTTCCCTCCACCTCCGACACATATATCCTCTTGGTCAATCTTTCCTCACTCATTCTCTCCATGTGCCCAAACCATTTCAAAACACCCTCTTCTGCTCTCTCAACCACGCTCTTTTTATTTCCACACATCTCTCTTACCCTTACGTTACTCACTCGCTCAAACCACCTCACACCACACATTGTCCTCAAGCATCTCATTTCCAGCACATCCATCCTCCTGCGCACATCTCTATCCATAGCCCACGCCTCGCAACCATACAACATTGTTGGAACCACTATTCCTTCAAACATACCCATTTTTGCTTTCCGAGATAATGTTCTCGACTTCCACACATTCTTCAAGGCTCCCAAAATTTTCGCCCCCTCTCCCACCCTATGATCCACTTCCGCTTCCATGGTTCCATCCGCTGCCAGATCCACTCCCAGATATCTAAAACACTTCACTTCCTCCAGTTTTTCTCCATTCAAACTAACCTCCCAATTGACTTGACCCTCAACCCTACTGTACCTAATAACCTTGCTTTTATTCACATTTACTCTTAACTTTCTTCTTTCACACACTTTACCAAACTCAGTCACCAGCTTCTGCAGTTTCTCACATGAATCAGCCACCAGCGCTGTATCATCAGCGAACAACAACTGACTCACTTCCCAAGCTCTCTCATCCCCAACAGACTTCATACTTGCCCCTCTTTCCAAAACTCTTGCATTCACCTCCCTAACAACCCCATCCATAAACAAATTAAACAACCATGGAGACATCACACACCCCTGCCGCAAACCTACATTCACTGAGAACCAATCACTTTCCTCTCTTCCTACACGTACACATGCCTTACATCCTCGATAAAAACTTTTCACTGCTTCTAACAACTTGCCTCCTCTCTTATTTTTTTTTCCAAAAGAAGGAACAGAGAAGGGGGCCAGGTGAGGACATTCCCTCAAAGGCCCAGTCCTCTGTTCTTAACGCTACCTTGCTAATGCGGGAAATGGCAAATAGTATGAAACAAAAATATATATGTATGATTCCATTATTCTGTAATTATAATTATGAAGTTGAAATTGCACTTCAGTCGCTCTTATGACTTTATTTAACATGTCATTTTTTCTATGCATTTGGCGCTACATATTTCGTGAAGACAATCACAGCGGAGTGCCCGCTTCTAGCTTTTAACTTCACAGACAAACCACCTACTGTCTGGGTTGACCGACCATAAACTGTTAAAAGGAAGAGTGATTAAGGAGGGTTACGTGGGGCGGGGGTTGACCTGCGTAGCTGTGTGTGTCTTCAACAATTTTTTTTTTCGTTTTCGTGTTTCGTGAATTCTCTGATGATGATTTAGTTAATGATAGGATGGCTGGGAACAAATTAATGTTATCAATATCAACAATTAAAAACAGATTCGAAGACTTTGCGTGTGGCATAACCATCAAAAGGGATATAGAATACCGGGATTTTACAATGTCTATGGGATGACCATTCTCATAACACAGTGTTTAGCGATGGCATTTTTGTGGTCATCCCTGCGTACTGCATGACGGTGACCATAATGCAGCTGAAGATGAGTTTACACACAGTTATGATAACCACAAGAGCGCTGGAAGCTGTGTAGAAGCTGCCGTGTGTCCTCGTACACATGATGTGGGTGAAGGTTGACACACACACACACACACACACACTCCTGCACGATGGAACTGGTGTTCGGGAGGGGCTGATACACGGTGTGATACACGGTGGCTGGGGCGTGCCAGGAGACCCAGGTCATACACGGTGGCTGGGGCGTGCCAGGAGACCCGGTGTGATACACGGTGGCTGGGGCGTGCCAGGAGACCCGGTGTGATACACGGTGGCTGGGGCGTGCCAGGAGACCCGGTGTGATACACGGTGGCTGGGGCGTGCCAGGAGACCCAGGTCATACACGGTGGCTGGGGCGTGCCAGGAGACCCAGGTCATACACGGTGGCTGGGGCGTGCCAGGAGACCCAGGTCATACACGGTGGCTGGGGCGTGCCAGGAGACCCGGTGTGATACACGGTGGCTGGGGCGTGCCAGGAGACCCGGTGTGATACACGGTGGCTGGGGCGTGCCAGGAGACCCGGTGTGATACACGGTGGCTGGGGCGTGCCAGGAGACCCGGTGTGATACACGGTGGCTGGGGCGTGCCAGGAGACCCGGTGTGATACACGGTGGCTGGGGCGTGCCAGGAGACCCGGTGTGATACACGGTGGCTGGGGCGTGCCAGGAGACCCGGTGTGATACACGGTGGCTGGGGCGTGCCAGGAGACCCGGTGTGATACACGGTGGCTGGGGCGTGCCAGGAGACCCGGTGTGATACACGGTGGCTGGGGCGTGCCAGGAGACCCGGTGTGATACACGGTGGCTGGGGCGTGCCAGGAGACCCAGTGTGATACAGGTGGCTGGGGCGTGCCAGGAGACCCAGTGTGATACAGGTGGCTGGGGCGTGCCAGGAGACCCAGGTCATACACGGTGGCTGGGGCGTGCCAGGAGGCCCAGTGTGATACACGGTGGCTGGGGCGTGCCAGGAGACCCTGAGTGATACACGGTGGGCTGGGGCGTGCCAGGAGAACCAGGTCAACACGGTGGCTGGGGCGTTGCCAGAGACCCAGTGTGATACACGGTGGCTGGGGCGTGCCAGGAGACCCAGTGTGATACAGGTGGCTGGGGCGTGCCAGGAGACCCAGGTGCATACACGGTGGCTGGGGCGTGCCAGGAGACCAGTGTGTTCAGTGACCGACACCCATTTCCTCACAGTGGACGAGGTCGTCCTGATCCGAGATGCCTACAGGTTGACGGTGCTGTTTACGTTGTCCTCAGGTTGACAGGCCACGTGACCTGGTATCGAGGTTTCATCTGATGATGCTGTCCCTGCCTGATATCCGAAGTTGTCCTCGATGGTTGGACGCTGTGCCGTGCCTGATATCCGAGGTTTACCTCGAGGTCGACGCTGTGCCGTGCCTGATATCCGAGGTTGTCCTCGAGGTTGACGCTGTGCCGTGCCTGATATCCGAGGTTGTCCTCGAGGTTGACGCTGTGCCGTGCCTGATATCCGAGGTTGTCCTCGAGGTTGACGCTGTGCCGTGCCTGATATCCGAGGTTGTCCTCGAGGTTGACGGTGTGCCGTGCCTGATATCCGAGGTTGTCCTCGAGGTTGACGCAGTGCCGTGCCTGATATCCGAGGTTGTCCTCGAGGTTGACGCAGTGCCGTGCCTGATATCCGAGGTTGTCCTCGAGGTTGACGCTGTGCAGTGCCTGATATCCGAGGTTGTCCTCGAGGTTGACGCTGTGCCGTGCCTGATATCCGAGGTTGTCCTCGAGGTTGACGCTGTGCCGTGCCTGATATCCGAGGTTGTCCTCGAGGTTGACGCTGTGCCGTGCCTGATATCCGAGGTTGTCCTCGAGGTTGACGCTGTGCCGTGCCTGATATCCGAGGTTGTCCTCGAGGTTGACGCTGTGCCGTGCCTGATATCCGAGGTTGTCCTCGAGGTTGACGCTGTGCCGTGCCTGATATACGAGGTTGTCCTCGAGGTTGACGCTGTGCAGTGCCTGATATCCGAGGTTGTCCTCGAGGTTGACGCTGTGCCGTGCCTGATATCCGAGGTTGTCCTCGAGGTTGACGCTGTGCCGTGCCTGATATCCGAGGTTGTCCTCGAGGTTGACGCTGTGCCGTGCCTGATATCCGAGGTTGTCCTCGAGGTTGACGCTGTGCCGTGCCTGATATCCGAGGTTGTCCTCGAGGTTGACGCTGTGCCGTGCCTGATATCCGAGGTTGTCCTCGAGGTTGACGCTGTGCCGTGCCTGATATCCGAGGTTGTCCTCGAGGTTGACGCAGTGGCGTGCCTGATATCCGAGGTTGTCCTCGAGGTTGACGCAGTGCCGTGCCTGATATCCGAGGTTGTCCTCGAGGTTGACGCAGTGCAGTACCTGATATCCGAGGTTGTCCTCGAGGCTGACACAGTGCCGTGCCTGATATCCGAGGTTGTCCTCGAGGTTGACGCAGTGCTGTACCTGATATACGAGGTTGTCCTCGAGGTTGACGCTGTGCCGTGCCTGATATCCGAGGTTGTCCTCGAGGTCGACGCTGTGCCGTGCCTGATATCTGAGGTTGTCCTCGAGGTTGACGGTGTGCCGTGCCTGATATCCGAGGTTGTCCTCGAGGTTGACGTAGTGCCGTGCCTGATATCCGAGGTTGTCCTCGAGGTTGACGCTGTGCAGTGCCTGATATCCGAGGTTGTCCTCGAGGTTGACGGTGTGCCGTGCCTGATATCCGAGGTTGTCCTCGAGGTTGACGCTGTGCAGTACCTGATATCCGAGGTTGTCCTCGAGGTTGACGCTGTGCCGTGCCTGATATCCGAGGTTGTCCTCGAGGTTGACGGTGTGCCGTGCCTGATATCCGAGGTTGTCCTCGAGGTTGACGCTGTGCAGTGCCTGATATCCGAGGTTGTCCTCGAGGTTGACGCTGTGCCGTGCCTGATATCCGAGGTTGTCCTCGAAGTTGACGCTGTGCCGTGCCTGATATCCGAGGTTGTCCTCGAGGTTGACGCAGTGCCGTGCCTGATATCCGAGGTTGTCCTCGAGGTTGACGCTGTGCCGTGCCTGATATCCGAGGTTGTCCTCGAGGTTGACGCTGTGCCGTGCCTGATATCCGAGGTTGTCCTCGAGGTTGACGCTGTGCCGTGCCTGATATCCGAGGTTGTCCTCGAGGTTGACGCTGTGCCGTGCCTGATATCCGAGGTTGTCCTCGAGGTTGACGCAGTGCCGTGCCTGATATCCGAGGTTGTCCTCGAGGTTGACGCAGTGCCGTGCCTGATATCCGAGGTTGTCCTCGAGGTTGACGCTGTGCCGTGCCTGATATCCGAGGTTGTCCTCGAGGTTGACGCTGTGCCGTGCCTGATATCCGAGGTTGTCCTCGAGGTTGACGGCTGTGCCGTGCCTGATATCCGAGGTTGTCCTCGAGGTTGACGGCTGTGCAGTGCCTGATATACGAGGTTGTCCTCGAGGTTGACGCTGTGCCGTGCCTGATATCCGAGGTTGTCCTCGAGGTTGACGCTGTGCCGTGCCTGATATCCGAGGTTGTCCTCGAGGTTGACGGTGTGCCGTGCCTGATATCCGAGGTTGTCCTCGAGGTTGACGCTGTGCCGTGCCTGATATCCGAGGTTGTCCTCGAGGTTGACGCTGTGCCGTGCCTGATATCCGAGGTTGTCCTCGAGGTTGACGCTGTGCCGTGCCTGATATCCGAGGTTGTCCTCGAGGTTGACGCTGTGCCGTGCCTGATATCCGAGGTTGTCCTCGAGGTTGACGCTGTGCCGTGCCTGATATCCGAGGTTGTCCTCGAGGTTGACGTGTGCCGTGCCTGATATCCGAGGTTGTCCTCGAGGTTGACGCTGTTGCCGTGCCTGATATCCGAGGTTGTCCTCGAGGTTGACGTGTGCCGTGCCTGATATCCGAGGTTGTCCTCGAGGTTGACGCAGTGCCGTGCCTGATATCCGAGGTTGTCCTCGAGGTTGACGCAGTGCCGTGCCTGATATCCGAGGTTGTCCTCGAGGTTGACGCTGTGCCGTGCCTGATATCCGAGGTTGTCCTCGAGGTTGACGCAGTGCGTGCCTGATATCCGAGGTTGTCCTCGAGGTTGACGCTGTGCCGTGCCTGATATCCGAGGTTGTCCTAGAGGTGGTCCTCGAGGTTGTCTCGAGGTTGGTGCCGTGCCTGATATCCGAGGTTGTCCTCGAGGTTGACGCTGTGCCGTGCCTGATATCCGAGGTTGTCCTCGAGGTTGACGCTGTGCCGTGCCTGATATCCGAGGTTGTCCTCGAGGTTGACGCTGTGCCGTGCCTGATATCGAGGTTGTCCTCGAGGTTGACGCTATGCAGTGCCTGATATCCGCCTGTTGTCCTCGAGGTTGACGGTGTGCCGTGCCTGATATCCGAGGTTGTACTCGAGGTTGACGCTGTGCCAGACCTAATATCCGAGGTTGTCCTCGAGGTTGACGGCTGCCGTGCCTAATATCCGAGGTTGTCCTCGAGTTGACGCAGTGCCGTGCCTGATATCCGAGGTTGTCCTCGAGGTTGACGCAGTGCCGTGCCTGATATCCGAGGTTGTCTCTCGAGGTGACGCAGTGCCGTGCCTGATATCCGAGGTTGTCCTCGAGGTTGACGCTGTGCCGTGCCTGATATCCGAGGTTGTCCTCGAGGTTGACGCTGTGCCGTGCCTGATATACGAGGTTGTCCTCGAGGTTGACGCTGTGCCGTGCCTGATATCCGAGGTTGTCCTCGAGGTTGACGCTGTGCCGTGCCTGATATCCGAGGTTGTCCTCGAGGTTGACGCTGTGCCGTGCCTGATATCCGAGGTTGTCCTCGAGGTTGACGCTGTGCCGTGCCTGATATCCGAGGTTGTCCTCGAGGTTGACGCAGTGCCGTGCCTGATATCCGAGGTTGTCCTCGAGGTTGACGCAGTGCCGTGCCTGATATCCGAGGTTGTCCTCGAGGTTGACGCAGTGCCGTGCCTGATATCCGAGGTTGTCCTCGAGGTTGACGCAGTGCCGTGCCTGATATCCGAGGTTGTCCTCGAGGTTGACGCAGTGCCGTGCCTGATATCCGAGGTTGTCCTCGAGGTTGACGCTGTGCCGTGCCTGATATCCGAGGTTGTCCTCGAGGTTGACGCAGTGCCGTGCCTGATATCCGAGGTTGTCCTCGAGGTTGACGCTGTGCCGTGCCTGATATCCGAGGTTGTCCTCGAGGTTGACGCAGTGCCGTGCCTGATATCCGAGGTTGTCCTCGAGGTTGACGGTGTGCAGTGCCTGATATCCGAGGTTGTCCTCGAGGTTGACGGTGTGCCGTGCCTGATATCCGAGGTTGTCCTCGAGGTTGACGCAGTGCCGTGCCTGATATCCGAGGTTGTCCTCGAGGTTGACGGTGTGTAGTGCCTGATATCCGAGGTTGTCCTCAAGGTTGACGGTGTGCAGTGCCTCATATACGAGGTTGTCTTCGAGGTTGACGCAGTGCCTGATATCCGAGGTTGTCCTCGAGGTTGACGCTGTGCCCTGCCTGATATCCGAGGTTGTCCTCGAGATTGACGTAGTGCCGTGCCTGATATCCGAGGTTGTCCTCGAGGGTGACGGTGTGCCGTGCCTGATATCCGAGGTTGTCCTCGAGGTTGACGCAGTGCCGTGCCTGATATCCGAGGTTGTCCTCGATGTTGACGGTGTGCCGTGCGTGATATCCGAGGTTGTCCTCGAGGTTGACGCAAAGCCGTGCCTGATATCCGAGGTTGTCCTCGAGGTTGACGGTGTGCAGTGCCTGATATCCGAGGTTGTCCTCGAGGTTGACGCTGTGCAGCGCCTGATATCCGAGGTTGTCCTCGAGGTTGACGCAGTGCCGTGCTTGATATCCGAGGTTGTCCTCGAGGTTGACGCTGTGCCGTGCCTGATATCCGATTTTGTCCTCGAGGTTGACGCAGTGCCGTGCCTGATATCCGAGGTTGTCCTCGAGGTTGACGCAGTGTCGTGCCTGATATCCGAGGTTGTCCTCGAGGTTGACGCAGTGCCGTGCCTGATATCCGAGGTTGTTCTCGAGGTTGACACAGTTCCTGATATCCGAGGTTGTCCTCGAGGCTGACGCTGTGCAGTGCCTGATATCCGAGGTTGTCCTCGAGGCTGACGCTGTGCCGTGCCTGATATCCGAGGTTGTCCTCGAGGCTGACGCAGTGCCGTGCTTCAGCCATGTCTGAGAATATTACAAGTGTCACACATGCACGAGATTGTCTCCACCGAGCCTGGACGACCCACCTTATGGTCCACTACCACCTTCCCCAGGTGGTGTGACCGAGCCATCTGTACAGTAACACACACCAGCCCACCTCGACCATCTGTACAGTAACACACACCAGCCCACCTCGGCCTCAGACTGAAGGACCAGCCATCTCATTTAATCAGGATCACACTCTGTCCGAACCTATGATCGTGAGGGCCACTTGATGTGTGTGTAGCAGTGTGTACACAACTCTGTGTAGCCAAGATTGGGTGTAGAGAGGTCCCAGCAGCAGCTGGTGGGGTGAATGTATTCCTCAACTACGTACAGAGGAGGTGCGACCCTAGTCTCCCTACCTTTCCCATCTGTGTTTCATTTTGGAAAGCAAAAATGGGTATGTTTGAAGGAATAGTGGTTCCAACAATGTTGTATGGTTGTGAGGCGTGGGCTATGGATAGAGTTGTGCGCAGGAGGGTGGATGTGTTGGAAATGAGATGTTTGAGGACAATATGTGGTGTGAGGTGGTTTGATCAGGTAAGTAATGAAAGGGTAAGAGAGATGTGTGGAAATAAAATGAGTGTGATTGAGAGAACAGAAGAGGGTGTTTTGAAATGGTTTGGTCACATGGAGAGAATGTTTGAGGAAAGATTGACCAAGAAGATATATGTGTCAAAGGTGGAGGGAACGAGGAGAAGTGGGAGACCAAATTGGAGGTGGAAAGATGGAGTGAAAAAGATTTTGAGTGATCAGGGCCTGAACATGCAGGAGGGTGAAAGGCGTGCAAGGAATAGAGTGAATTGTCTACGCCTGGGAGGTGAGGCGAACCTGAGGGCGCCCCCTTGGTGTGGTGCCTCGGTAGGATGGGCGTGGGTGGTAGACCTGAGGGCGCCCCTTGGTGTGGTGCCTCTGTGGGAAGGGCGTGGGTGGTGGTAGACCTGAGGGCGCCCCTTGGTGTGGTGCCTCGGTGGGAAGGGCGTGGGTGGTAGACCTGAGGGCGCCCCTTGGTGTGGTGCCTCGGTAGGAAGGGCGTGGGTGGTAGACCTGAGGGCGCCCCTTGGTGTGGTGCCTCTGTGGGAAGGGCGTGGGCGGTGGTAGACCTGAGGGCGCCCCCTTGGTGTGGTGCCTCGGTGGGAAGGGCGTGGGTGGTAGACCTCGCCTCTGAACCGAAGTTTTACAGGATTTCCGACGACGACGAAGAAGAGGAATCGACTTTGGATACTTGCCTTGAGGGATGCCGTGATGTAGCACACACACACACTGAACTCCTGCTTTATGAAGCTACCAGTTACGTCTTTGCCACCATGTTCCTGTAAGATTACGTCATCTGTTGACTGCCAGCCAAGAATTTTCAAGTTTAGGTTAGCAAGTTCGGAATGACATAAGTTTTATCGTTTTCTGTTATGAGGTTTCTCGCTTTTCATGCTGGACTCAATCAAAAGCATCAAGAATTGGGTTATGGGTTGTTTAGGTTCAAGTTAAAGTTACAATGAATTTTTCTTTACATTAATGACATCTTAGATATACAAGGATACAATGTTTATATGTCATTTTAAGAAAAATCTACCTGAATTGTGATTTTTAGTTTAAACTTATAGACTAACTATTAGATTTCAAATTTATTCTTGACGAAAAAATTAGAATTCTCATCTTCAAATGCCTACGAGCCCTTGTGTAGCACTAATGCCAAACGAGCACACACACACACCCAACCTGTGGCAATTATGGTTCACCCGAATATGGTCTGTCAACAGCAGAACCTCACACCAGGCTTTTTCTTGAACCGAACATAGTCACACACACACCCACTGAGTGAGTCTGCGTCAGGAACAGATGTAGGACTGTCTCATTTGCTCACATTCACTCTAGCTGTCATGGTTCATGCAATAAAATGACAGTCGTCTTATCCACAGCCAGGTCCCACAGACCTCTCTGTGGTTTTCCCCCAATCGCTTTATATACCCTGGTTCAGCCCAGTGTCAGCACGTCGCCCCCTGTAAACCACCACATGGCTCCAGTTTTCCTCCAGTCCATCCTTCCACCTCCACCACGGTTTCTCTCTCCTTATTCCTCGCACCTCCGGCATGTCAACTGTTACTCGTCATCTCACTCATCCTGGGGTTGTGTTCAGTTCATTTACACACACACACACACACACACACACACACACACACACACACACACACGTTTCGAATATTTATTCATATTTTGTAAATCTAAAGTTTTAAGCTCCAATTTTCATGTAAATGCAGACTTAAGATTTTACAGTCGAGAATTGTGACTTGAAGTTAGATTTTTTTCCATTTTGGAACATATAATAAGTCGATTACTTTGTAGGCTTTTAGCCGCCAAAATATACTTAATTGGGTTTATCTCTCACCCTTTGCTAACCGACGAATAATGGAAGTAATGAATTTATCATACTAAGACACTAAATAATTTAAGGAACAATATATTTATGTAAATTGAGAATATATTATTCATTAATTATTCAAGTGTTACTTAGATACGTTAAATATGAATTATAGATCATAAAATAATTACAATAAAATAATTTAGATTTTAAAATATTTATATTTCATCATATATTTTTAAGTAAAATTAAGGAAAAACAAAAGTACACTATTTCAGTATCAGCTATTGTGTAAAGCCAGCAGTCTTATGTCTTGGTCATATGTCTCTTGTTAAAGTATATACCTTGTCTCACACTAAGAGTCTAGACGGGAAAAAATAACAATAAATAGACATTACTTGATTTTTTGTTTGTTTGTTTTTCGTTTTCATAACGGCTGCTCGATTTTAGATCTAAGTTTGGAAGCCATAATTTTTTTTTTTTTTTATGAGTGGACGTAAAGGTTGAGTACAGATGATAGTGAACACAAAGAACTGGTACGGCTGACGAGAGAAGTGGGACGAAACTAGAAGGAAAATGGATACATAGACGTTAGTCGGAGAGAGAGAGAGAGAGAGAGAGAGAGAGAGAGAGAGAGAGAGAGAGAGAGAGAGAGAGAGAGAGAGAGAGAGAGAATGTGTGTTTGTGAACGTGGTTCAAGACCAAGTTTGGCACATGTGAAGTCAGTTGACTGGAGATGAATGCAGTTTATTACATTTTACACAACACACACATATATACATACCCGGGAGCTTGTTACACAACACACACACATATATGTACCCGGGAGCCTGTTACACAACACACATATATACCCGGGAGCCTGTTACACAACACACATATATACCCGGGAGCCTGTTAGACAACACACACATATATGTACCCGGGAGCCTGTTACACAACACACATATATATACCCGGGAGCCTGTTACACAACACACATATATACCCGGGAGCCTGTTACACAACACACATATATACCCGGGAGCCTGTTACACAACACACATATATATACCCGGGAGACTGTTACGCAACACACATATATATACCCGGGAGCCTGTTACACAACACACATATATACCCGGGAGCCTGTTACACAACACACATATATACCCGGGAGCCTGTTACACAACACATATATATATACCCGGGAGCCTGTTACACAACACACATATATACCCGGGAGCCTGTTACACAACACACATATATACCCTGGAGCCTGTTACACAACACACATATATACCCGGGAGCCTGTTACACAACACTTACATACGGGCCGACCTGTGCCAGTAATGGCACACGTAAGACTGAGCTGTCATAGGACATGAGCTCGGGCATACAAGCACACACACACACACACACACACACACACACACACACACACACACACACACACACACACACACACACACACACACACACACACACACACACACATACACGCACACACACACATACACACACATACACACTCACACACACACACACACACACACACACACACACACACACACACACACACACACACACACACACACACGCACATCTATTTAAAGAATATTAAATGATTTTGATTTTAGTGCTAAACATTGCAGGAACCTGACATTAGAGTAAAATATGTACGTTAGAATTCAGTCTCCAACATTCTCGTGTACGTGACAGAGGGTGTTCTACTCACAAACGGGTTGACCTCTGCTTGTCATGGCATACTGAGAACTGGGTGTCATTGACAGATTGCCATGCCAGGCTTCGTCCTGACATGTCTTTCTTGCACAGTGATAATAATCCTTTAATGTGAATGTAGCTTTCAGCAATAATAGTACTTTTAAGAATATGTTAGAGAAAATTTTGTCTGAAAAATCTGCAGGTTGTGTTTACAGAATCCCTTGTCAGAGGTGAAATATTATCTATGGGGCAGATCCAGTAAAAGAACAAGACAAGATCCAAATATTTTGTTTGGTCATGGTAAGAATTAGGACAGTTTTATTGATTGGATTAGTGCTTATTCAGTTGTAACTCCCTGGCCAAGAAAATTTTATTGAATCTTCTCAATAAATACACAAAGAATTGTAGCATGAACATCAGTCAAGTCTGTTTGAACTGGATAGCTTTGTCATAAGGAAAATTTGTAAAGGGTTTCCTGTTTTGTTCATATTCTATGACAGGCAGCCACAGTGGTGCCAGACCCCAAAAAACCACAAACATTTGTTTACCAACAGTGTCTCAGATCTGCCTCTCATGTGTGTATAGAATGTTCCAAGTCTGCTGTCTTATTCTTGCATCTCTCATGATGGTGTGATTACACGAAAGTGCTCATGGATTTGCAGTGTTTCATTTTTTTCTCGTGGTTATCAGAGAATATATATATATATATATATATATATATATATATATATATATATATATATATATATATATATATATATATATATATATGCTACATACAAATGGATTTGTATGTAGCATTTATGGATCTGGAGAAGGCATATGATAGAGTTGATAGAGATGCTCTGTGGAAGGTATTAAGAATATATGGTGTGGGAGGCAAGTTGTTAGAAGCAGTGAAAAGTTTTTATCGAGGATGTAAGGCATGTGTACGTGTAGGAAGAGAGGAAAGTGATTGGTTCTCAGTGAATGTAGGTTTGCGGCAGGGGTGTGTGATGTCTCCATGGTTGTTTAATTTGTTTATGGATGGGGTTGTTAGGGAGGTGAATGCAAGAGTTTTGGAAAGAGGGGCAAGTATGAAGTCTGTTGGGGATGAGAGAGCTTGGGAAGTGAGTCAGTTGTTGTTCGCTGATGATACAGCGCTGGTGGCTGATTCATGTGAGAAACTGCAGAAGCTGGTGACTGAGTTTGGTAAAGTGTGTGAAAGAAGAAAGTTAAGAGTAAATGTGAATAAGAGCAAGGTTATTAGGTACAGTAGGGGTGAGGGTCAAGTCAATTGGGAGGTGAGTTTGAATGGAGAGTGAAGTGTTTTAGATATCTGGGAGTGGATCTGGCAGCGGATGGAACCATGGAAGCGGAAGTGGATCATAGGGTGGGGGAGGGGGCGAAAATTCTGGGAGCCTTGAAGAATGTGTGGAAGTCGAGAACATTATCTCGGAAAGCAAAAATGGGTATGTTTGAGGGAATAGTGGTTCCAACAATGTTGTATGGTTGCGAGGCGTGGACTATGGATAGAGTTGTGCGCAGGAGGATGGATGTGCTGGAAATGAGATGTTTGAGGACAATGTGTGGTGTGAGGTGGTTTGATCGAGTAAGTAACGTAAGGGTGAGAGAGATGTGTGGAAATAAAAAGAGCGTGGTTGAGAGAGCAGAAGAGGGTGTTTTGAAATGGTTTGGTCACATGGAGAGAATGAGTGAGGAAAGATTGACCAAGAGGATATATGTGTCGGAGGTGGAGGGAACGAGGAGGAGAGGGAGACCAAATTGGAGGTGGAAAGATGGAGTGAAAAAGATTTTGTGTGATCGGGGCCTGAACATGCAGGAGGGTAAAAGGAGGGCAAAGAATAGAGTGAATTGGAGCGATGTGGTATACCGGGGTTGACGTGCTGTCAGTGGATTGAATCAAGGCATGTGTATGGGGCTGGGTTGGGCCATTTCTTTCGTCTGTTTCCTTGCGCTACCTCGCAAACGCGGGAGACAGCGACAAAAAAAAAATATATATATATATATATATATATACATATATATATATATATATATATATATATATATATATTTTCTTTTTTTTTTGCTTTGTCGCTGTCTCCCGCGTTTGCGAGGTAGCGCAAGGAAACAGACGAAAGAAATGGCCCAACCCACCCCCATACACATGTATATACATACGTCCACACACGCAAATATACATACCTACACAGCTTTCCATGGTTTACCCCAGACGCTTCACATGCCTTGATTCAATCCACTGACAGCACGTCAACCCCTGTATACCACATCGCTCCAATTCACTCTATTCCTTGCCCTCCTTTCACCCTCCTGCATGTTCAGGCCCCGATCACACAAAATCTTTTTCACTCCATCTTTCCACCTCCAATTTGGTCTCCCTCTTCTCCTCGTTCCCTCCACCTCCGACACATATATTCTCTTGGTCAATCTCTCCTCACTCATTCTCTCCATGTGCCCGAACCATTTCGGCGAGGTGGCGAGGTGGCGATGGAATGAATAAAGGCAGACAGTGTGAATTGTGTGCATGGGTATATATGTATGTGTCTGTGTGTGTGTATATACGTGTACATTGAGATGTATAGGTATGTATATTTGCGTGTGTGGACGTGTATGTATATACATGTGTATAGGGGTGGGTTGGGCCATTTCTTTCGTCTGTTTCCTTGCGCTACCTCGCAAACGCGGGAGACAGCGACAAAGCAAAATAAATAAAAATAAAATATATATATGAAGTATGTTTTACGTAATATTCCATTCATAAGTAAAACAGTATTATCATCATTTTCATCATCAACAATTACGTAAATGTACAATGGTTGTGGTTCCACTTTGCAAAGTCATACCTCCAGTGGGTTCACAGTGGAGACTCTTGACGTAGATGTGTTTATAATTATGTTTGTTAGTAAACACGTACCTGATTACCAAGCAAGGCTATATTCGCCATCCAAAAATGGGCTTATTGGGATTTTCTGTGCTAATCAAACAGCATATTTGAATCAATAGTTTTGATAGAATAAGACTTCGTATATATTAAGAAACAATATTTATATGTAACTTTAAATGCTTTTACTTGATAGATATTAGATACATATCATGTGTCAACCATAAATCAAAAGAGTAACTTTGACACTATATATATATATGTGAATGATATCATATCGAGCGAGTACTTAAGTAAAATGTATCCGTAATTAATGTAGAATATTCTCTTGAATATCAACATTTCCTAAGTATTCACTTATCTCTTGGCCACAGTTCTCTTGTAGATTTATATCGTCTCCCAGATCGTGAATTTCATCTAATTTAGATTAATAATATGAATAGTGAATGTCTCCATTTTTCCCCCACGTAAACAATTGTTTGATGAATATTATCATTATTCTGTATTTCAAATTGTCGAAGATTTTATGGATTTTCTCATCCATTGTTAACAGTGGTAGTTGTAGTAGGAGTTAGCAGTAAACATTGAGTAAAGAAGTTAATAAACAAAGCATTTAGGATCGATAGAGGGGGAAAAATAGGAATATATTGAAGTAGAGAAAGTTGTATATATGTGTTTGCAGATGGCAGTGAAGTCGCCTGGGTGGGTGGGATCCACCTTGCTAGTTATTATACCACATATTTAATATAATTTTAGTAAAACTTTATATAATCTTTTCAAGGACAACCCCATCGGTATTTTGCAATAATTACATATACAAATATATGATTCAGCGCGCGCGCGCGCGAGTATTTGTAAAGCATGGCAGGTTTGTCAGCAGACGTTGGTAACACTGGCTGCTGTCAGCGACAGGTCGTCCTCAAGTGTGACATCAACGACACATGTCGTCCTCAAGTGTGACATCAACGACACATGTCGTCCTCAAGTGTGACATCGACACATGTCGTCCTCAAGTGTGACATCAACGACACATGTCGTCCTCAGGTGTGACATCAACGACATATGTCGTCCTCAAGTGTGACATTAACGACACGTCCTCAAGTGTGACATTAACGACACATGTCGTCCTCAAGTGTGACATCAAGACACATGTCGTCCTCAGGTGTGACATCAACGACACATGTCGTTCTCAGGTGTGACATCAACGACACATGTCGTCCTCAAGTGTGACATCGACACATGTCGTCCTCAGGTGTGACATCAACGACACATGTCGTCCTCAGGTGTGACATCAACGACACATGTCGTCCTCAAGTGTGACATTAACGACACATGTCCTCAGGTGTGACATCAAGGCACATGTCGTCCTCAGGTGTGACATCAACGACACATGTGCTTGGCGTGACATTGCTGACACATGGCGTCACATATGTACAGTATGTACACATCTGTAGTGTATGTGTGTGTGTGTGTGTGTGTGTGTGTGCTATAAGTAAAAAAACATTAGAAAATATACATACTTTATAAGTTAATTTTAGATTATAACTATGATGATTATAACTATTAGATTAGATTATAACTATGATTTCGAGGTTTTCAATTAAAAAATGCTTTAGATATAACGTCTTTACATAAAATTCTCTCGTAATAAAGTACATTATCGTTATTTTGAGCATTCGTCTAATTATGTACGTGTGCGTCTGTCTTGGCCCAATCATACGTAATGTTTCTTAATGAAGTAAATTGGGATATGATTGTTATGACTCAGGTATGGAGTAAAGTTATGAGGTATGATTGTTATGACTCAGGTATGGAGTAAAGTTATGAGGTATGATTGTTATGACTCAGGTATGGAGTAAAGTTATGAGGTATGATTGTTATGACTCAGGTATGGAGTAAAGTTATGAGGTATGATTGTTATGACTCAGGTATGGAGTAAAGTTATGAGGTATGATTGTTATGACTCAGGTATGGAGTAAAGTTATGAGGTATGATTGTTATGACTCAGGTATGGAGTAAAGTTATGAGGTATGATTGTTATGACTCAGGTATGGAGTAAAGTTATGAGGTATGATTGTTATGACTCAGGTATGCAGTAAAGTTATGAGGTATGATTGTTATGACTCAGGTATGCAGTAAAGTTGTGAGGTATGATTGTTATGACTCAGTTATGTATTAAAGTTAAATGTATTTAATTTAGTATATTAAAAGAATACATTATATATTCTGCGCTTTGAAATATGTATGTAATACTCACTTATGTTTATAACTGATTGATATTACTTTATAAATTATATATATTCATTATGAATTAGATATATGATGGTAAAAGATTACATTAAAGTCATTATATTAAATATTCTAGGAAAAACAATATCCATAAAAATAGAATATTGTCATATAATTACTTTTATAAAGCTACATTTATGTCTTGGTCAAATTATCTTTCCAGATCATATAACATGGAGACTGAGAGTTTAGAAATTATATATATGTAAGTTTAGAATTACCTAATGTTTTTTTTTAAACATTCAAAATCATCTTGGGTTTTTAACCCTTCAGTTAATCATAGTTAGTAGTACAAGACTGAATGAAAAGGATGAATGAAGTGATTTGAGATGGCGATAGAAAGAATTAAGAAGAAAGAAAACGGATATTGCTATGTTGTGATACCACCATGTTGGTTGTGCATGTTGTTTTAAGTTATATAATGGATTACATGTTGGTTGTGGATGTTGTTCTAAGTTATATAATGGATTTAAATATGTGTCGGAGCCCTGGTAGGTTCGTGTTAGGGGAGACCCATCCTTATTGATATTTACATATACACAGAAATGCATATACAAATATGTACATTTGAGCGTTTCTTACAATTGTCATTGTTTAAGGGGGTAACAAATTAAGAATGATAGTTTACTATATTTCTTTACATAAATCCGTGTGTGTGTGTGTGTGTGTGTGTGTGTGTGTGTGTCTGTTGTAGTTATCTATACATAAAACCGACTGATTCATTGGTCATGTGTGCCATTACTGGCACAGGTCTGGAGTGTGTGTGCTCGCAGTGCCATGACTGGCACAGGTCTGGAGTGTGTGTGCTCGCAGTGCCATGACTGGCACAGGTCTGGAGTGTGTGCGCTCGCAGTGCCATTACTGGCACAGGTCTGGAGTGTGTGTGCTCGCAGTGCCATGACTGGCACAGGTCTGGAGTGTGTGCTCGCAGTGCCATTACTGGCACAGGTCTGGAGTGTGTGCTCGCAGTGCCATTACTGGCAAAGGTCTGGAGTGTGTGTGCTCGCAGTGCCATTACTGGCACAGGTCTGGAGTGTTGTGTGCTCGCAGTGCCATTACTGGCACAGGTCTGGAGTGTGTGTGCTCGCAGTGCCATTACTGGCACAGGTCTGGAGTGTTGTGTGCTCGCAGTGCCATGACTGGCACTGTAACAGTGACATGGTGGGCTCTGTGTCGTGTAAGCATGACTGTGTCTATTTCTAGCTTGTCAATTGTCACTGAGAACCTGTCATTAGGAGTCAGCCATGTTGGAGTGAATGACCTGGTTTAAGGTGGTTTCCTCTCCCGTTTGAGTCACCTAACCACGACTTCCTTTCTGTATTAGACTGGTTATCCGTTTTCTTCCAGTCGAATCACTGAATACAGACTTCCAAAATGTGTTTATGATTGCGCCCGTCCGCAAAACGTTGCTTGCATCTTCCAAACGTTGCTTGCATCTTCCAAACGTTGCTTGCATCTTCCAAACGTTGCTTGCATGTTCCTAGTGTATGTTCTGCTGTAACATTATCCATGAGTGACTGCCTCTGATCTTTTTCCATTACTGTCATAGTAATCATCACTGGTATATGATCACTGCTAGTAATGTTTGAAACGTTTGATACACTGATGATCACAGGTATATGATCACTGCTAGTAATATTTGAAACGTTTGATACAGTGATGATCACAGGTATATGATCACTGCTAGTAATATTTGAAACGTTTGATACAGTGATGATCACAGGTATATGATCACTGCTAGTAATATTTGAAACGTTTGATACAGTGATGATCACAGGTATATGATCACTGCTAATAATGTTTGAAACGTTTGATACAGTGATGATCACAGGTATATGATCACTGCTAATAATGTTTGAAACGTTTGATACAGTGATGATCACAGGTATATGATCACTGCTAGTAATGTTTGAAACGTTTGATACAGTGATGATCACGGGTATATGATCACTGCTAATAATGTTTGAAACGTTTGATACAGTGATGATCACAGGTATATGATCACTGCTAGTAATGTTTGAAACGTTTGATACAGTGATGATCACAGGTATATGATCACTGCTAGTAATGTTTGAAACGTTTGAGACAGTGATGATCACGGGTATATGATCACTGCTAATAATGTTTGAAACGTTTGATACAGTGATGATCACAGGTATATGATCACTGCTAATAATGTTTGAAACGTTTGATACAGTGATGATCACAGGTATATGATCACTGCTAGTAATGTTTGAAACGTTTGATACAGTGATGATCACGGGTATATGATCACTGCTAATAATGTTTGAAACGTTTGATACAGTGATGATCACAGGTATATGATCACTGCTAATAATGTTTGAAACGTTTGATACAGTGATGATCACGGGTATATGATCACTGCTAATAATGTTTGAAACGTTTGATACAGTGATGATCACGGGTATATGATCACTGCTAATAATGTTTGAAACGATTGATACACTGATGATCACAGGTATATGATCACTGCTAGTAATGTTTGAAACGTTTGATACAGTGATGATCACGGGTATATGATCACTGCTAATAATGTTTGAAACGTTTGATACACTGATGATCACAGGTATATGATCACTGCTAATAATGTTTGAAACGTTTGATACACTGATGATCACAGGTATATGATCACTGCTAGTAATGTTTGAAACGTTTGATACAGTGATGATCACGGGTATATGATCACTGCTAATAATGTTTGAAACGTTTGATACAGTGATGATCACAGGTATATGATCACTGCTAATAATGTTTGAAACGTTTGATACAGTGATGATCACAGGTATATGATCACTGCTAATAATGTTTGAAACGTTGGATACAGTGATGATCACAGGTATATGATCACTGCTAATAATGTTTGAAACGTTTGATACACTGATGATCACAGGTATATGATCACTGCTAATAATGTTTGAAACGTTGGATACAGTGATGATCACGGGTATATGATCACTGCTAATAATTTTTGAAACGTTTATCCTGTACCATCATGTGACTGCCTACTCAGGGAATGTCACAACATGTAGCATGGATCTAGATGGAGCATGGATCTAGATGGAGCATCGATCTTGATGGAGCATGGATCTAGATGGAGCATGGATCTAGATGTAGCATGGATCTAGATGGAGCATGGATCTAGATGGAGCATCGATCTTGATGGAGCATGGATCTAGATGGAGCATGGATCTAGATGGAGCATGGATCTAGATGGAGGATGGGTCTAGATGTAGCATGCATCTAGATGGAGCATGGATCTAGATGTAGCATGGATCTAGATGGAGCATGGATCTAGATGTAGCATGGATCTAGATGGAGCATGGATCTAGATGGAACATGCATCTAGATGAAGCATGGATCTAGATGGAGCATCGATCTTGATGGAGCATGGATCTAGATGGAGCATGGATCTAGATGTAGCATGGATCTAGATGGAGCATGGATCTAGATGGAGCATCGATCTTCATGGAGCATGGATCTAGATGGAGCATGGATCTAGATGGAGCATGGATCTAGATGGAGGATGGGTCTAGATGTAGCATGCATCTAGATGGAGCATGGATCTAGATGTAGCATGGATCTAGATGGAGCATGGATCTAGATGTAGCATGGATCTAGATGGAGCATGGATCTAGATGGAGCATGGATCTAGATGTAGCATGCATCTAGATGAAGCATGGATCTAGATGTAGCATGGATCTAGATGGAGCATGGATCTAGATGGAGCATGGATCTATATGGAGCATCGATCTAGATGGAGCATGGATCTAGATGTAGCATGGATCTAGATGGAGCATGGATCTAGATGGAACATGGATCTAGATATAGCATGGATCTAGATGGAGCATGGATCTAGATGGAGCATGGATCTAGATGGAGCATGGATCTAGATGTAGCATGGATCTAGATGGAGCATGGATCTAGATGTAGCATGGATCTAGATGGAGCATGGATCTAGATGGAACATGGATCTAGATATAGCATGGATCTAGATGGAGCATGGATCTAGATGTAGCATGGATTTAGATGTAGCATGGATCTAGATGGAGCATGGATCTACATTTAGCATGAATCTAGATGGAGCATGGATCTAGATGGAGCATGGATCTAGATGGAACATGGATCTAGATATAGCATGGATCTAGATGGAGCATGGATCTAGATGGAGCATGGATCTAGATGGAGCATGGATCTAGATGGAGCATGGATCTAGATGTAGCATGGATCTAGATGGAGCATGGATCTAGATGGAGCATGGATCTAGATAAGCATGGATCTAGATGGAGCATGGATCTAGATGGAGCATGGATCTAGATGGAGCATGGATCTAGATGGAGCATGGATCTAGATGTAGCATGGATCTAGATGGAGCATGGATCTAGATGTAGCATGGATCTAGATGGAGCATGGATCTAGATGGAGCATGGATCTAGATGGAGCATGGATCTAGATGTAGCATGGATCTAGATGGAGCATGGATCTAGATGTAGCATGGATCTAGATGGAGCATGGATCTAGATGGAGCATGGATCTAGATGGAGCATGGATCTAGATGGAGCATGGATCTAGATGGAGCATGGATCTAGATGTAGCATGGATCTAGATGGAGCATGGATCTAGATGGAGCATGGATCTAGATGGAGCATGGATCTAGATGGAGCATGGATCTAGATGGAGCATCGATCTTGATGGAGCATGGATCTAGATGGAGCATGGATCTAGATGGAGCATGGATCTAGATGGAGCATGGATCTAGATGTAGCATGGATCTAGATGGAGCATGGATCTAGATGGAGCATGGATCTAGATGGAGCATGGATCTAGATGGAGCATGGATCTAGATGGAGCATGGATCTAGATGTAGCATGCATCTAGATGGAGCATGGATCTTGATGGAGCATGGATCTAGATGGAGCATGGATCTAGATGGAGCATGGATCTAGATGGAGCATGGATCTAGATGGAGCATGGATCTAGATGGAGCATGGATCTAGATGAAGCATGGATCTAGATGTAGCATGGATCTAGATGGAGCATGGATCTAGATGGAGCATGGATCTAGATGGAGCATGGATCTAGATGTAGCATGGATCTAGATGGAGCATGGATCTAGATGTAGCATGGATCTAGATGGAGCATGGATCTAGATGGAGCATGGATCTAGATGTAGCATGGATCTAGATGGAGCATGGATCTAGATGGAGCATGGATCTAGATGGAGCATGGATCTAGATGTAGCATGGATCTAGATGGAGCATGGATCTAGATGTAGCATGGATCTAGATGGAGCATGGATCTAGATGGAGCATGGATCTAGATGGAGCATGGATCTAGATGGAGCATGGATCTAGATGTAGCATGGATCTAGATGTAGCATGGATCTAGATGGAGCATGGATCTAGATGTAGCATGAATCTAGATGGAGCATGGATCTAGATGGAGCATGGATCTAGATGGAGCATGGATCTAGATGTAGCATGGATCTAGATGGAGCATGGATCTAGATGTAGCATGGATCTAGATGTAGCATGGATCTAGATGGAGCATGGATCTAGATGGAGCATGGATCTAGATGTAGCATGGATCTAGATGGAGCATGGATCTAGATGTAGCATGGATCTAGATGGAGCATGGATCTAGATGTAGCATGGATCTAGATGGAGCATGGATCTAGATATAGCATGGATCTAGATGGAGCATGGATCTAGATGTAGCATGGATCTAGATGGAGCATGGATCTAGATGTAGCATGGATCTAGATGGAGCATGGATCTAGATGTAGCATGGATCTAGATGGAGCATGGATCTAGATGGAGCATGGATCTAGATGGAGCATGGATCTAGATGTAGCATGGATCTAGATGGAGCATGGATCTAGATGGAGCATGGATCTAGATGTAGCATGGATCTAGATGGAGCATGGATCTAGATGTAGCATGGATCTAGATGGAGCATGGATCTAGATGGAGCATGGATCTAGATGGAGCATGGATCTAGATGTAGCATGGATCTAGATGGAGCATGGATCTAGATGTAGCATGGATCTAGATGGAGCATGGATCTAGATGGAGCATGGATCTAGATGGAGCATGGATCTAGATGTAGCATGGATCTAGATGTAGCATGGATCTAGATGTAGCATGGATCTAGATGGAGCATGGATCTAGATGGAGCATGGATCTAGATGAGCATGGATCTAGATGGAGCATGGATCTAGATGGAGCATGGATCTAGATGTAGCATGGATCTAGATGGAGCATGGATCTAGATGTAGCATGGATCTAGATGTAGCATGGATCTAGATGTAGCATGGATCTAGATGGAGCATGGATCTAGATGTAGCATGGATCTAGATGGAGCATGGATCTAGATGGAGCATGGATCTAGATGTAGCATGGATCTAGATGTAGCATGGATCTAGATGGAGCATGGATCTAGATGTAGCATGGATCTAGTTGTAGCATGGATCTAGATGTAGCATGGATCTAGATGGAGCATGGATCTAGATGTAGCATGGATCTAGATGAGCATGGATCTAGATGAGCATGGATCTAGATGGAGCATGGATCTAGATGTAGCATGGATCTAGATGGAGCATGGATCTAGATGTAGCATGGATCTAGATGGAGCATGGATCTAGATGGAGCATGGATCTAGATGTAGCATGGATCTAGATGTAGCATGGATCTAGATGTAGCATGGATCTAGATGAGCATGGATCTAGATGATCTAGAGTAGCATGGATCTAGATGTAGCATGGATCTAGATGTAGCATGGATCTAGATGTAGCATGGATCTAGATGTAGCATGGATCTAGATGGAGCATGGATCTAGATGTAGCATGGATCTAGATGGAGCATGGATCTAGATGTAGCATGGATCTAGATGTAGCATGGATCTAGATGGAGCATGGATCTAGATGTAGCATGGATCTAGATGGAGCATGGATCTAGATGTAGCATGGATCTAGATGTAGCATGGATCTAGATGGAGCATGGATCTAGATGTAGCATGGATCTAGATGGAGCATGGATCTAGATGTAGCATGGATCTAGATGTAGCATGGATCTAGATGGAGCATGGATCTAGATGTAGCATGGATCTAGATGGAGCATGGATCTAGATGTAGCATGGATCTAGATGTAGCATGGATCTAGATGGAGCATGGATCTAGATGTAGCATGGATCTAGATGTAGCATGGATCTAGATGGAGCATGGATCTAGATGTAGCATGGATCTAGATGTAGCATGGATCTAGATGTAGCATGGATCTAGATGTAGCATGGATCTAGATGTAGCATGGATCTAGATGGAGCATGGATCTAGATGGAGCATGGATCTAGATGTAGCATGGATCTAGATGTAGCATGGATCTAGATGTAGCATGGATCTAGATAGAGTTTATTCTTATCCAGTTGTTCTCATGTTTCCAGCCCAGTTTCCTGGTCTTGCATTCCCTGGCTGTGAGTGTGTGTGTAATTGCTTGTGGTTTCTGCATCTCTGGTTCCTCACTCTCCATTCCTTCATTTTGTAGTTGGATTTGCGCACAGTGCGCATATGATGTCATTTGTAGTTGGATTCTGCGCACAGTGCGCCTATGATGTCATTTGTAGTTGGATTCTGCGCACAGTGCGCCTATGATGTCATTTGTAGTTGGATTCTGCGCACAGTGCGCATATCATGTGCCACAGTGAAGCCTGAGAGGTGGAGGAGGAGCCTCATCCAGATGGTAGAAGCCACCACACTGTCGAAATTTACCTGGAATCCCATCCATCCTTGTTGCTGTGCCACACTTCACCTGGAATCCCATCCATCCCTGTATCTGTGCCACACTTCACCTGGAATCCCATCCATCCCTGTATCTGTGCCACACTTCACCTGGAATCCCATCCATCCCTGTATCTGTGCCACACTTCACCTGGAATCCCATCCATCCCTGTATCTGTGCCACACTTCACCTGGAATCCCATCCATCCCTGTATCTGTGCCACACTTCACCTGGAATCCCATCCATCCCTGTATCTGTGCCACACTTCACCTGGAATCCCATCCATCCCTGTATCTGTGCCACACTTCACCTGGAATCCAATCCATCCCTGTATCTGTGCCACACTTCACCTGGAATCCCATCCATCCGTGTTGCTGTGCCACACTTTACCTGGAATCCCATCAATCTCTGTTGCTGTGCCACACTTTACCTGGAATCCCATACATCCCTGTTGCTGTGCCGCTTTTTACTTGGAATCCCATCCATCCCTGTTGCTGTGCCGCTTTTTACTTGGAATCCCATCCATCCGTGTTGCTGTGCCACACTTTACCTGGAATCCCATCCATCCCTGTTGCTGTGCCGCTTTTACTTGGAATCCCATCCATCCCTGTTGCTGTGCCACACTTCACCTGGAATCCCATCCATCCCTGTTGCTGTGCCACACTTCACCTGGAATCCCATCCATCCCTGTTGCTGTGCCATACTTCACCTGGAATCCCATCCATCCCTGTTGCTGTGCCACATTTCACCTGGAATCCCATCCATCCCTGTTGCTGTGCCACACTTCACCTGGAATCCCATCCATCTCTGTTGCTGTGCCATACTTCACCTGGAATCCCATCCATCCCTGTATCTGTGCCACACTTCACCTGGAATCCCATCCATCCCTGTTGCTGTGCCACACTTCACCTGGAATCCCATCCATCCCTGTATCTGTGCCACACTTCACCTGGAATCCCATCCATCCCTGTTGCTGTGCCACACTTCACCTGGAATCCCATCCATCCGTGTTGCTGTGCCACACTTTACCTGGAATCCCATCCATCTCTATTGATGTGCCACACTTCACCTGGAATCCCATCCACCCCTGTTGCTGTGCCACTTTTCACCTGGAATCCCATCCATCACTTTTGCAGTGCCACACCTCAATTGTAATCCCATCCATCCCTGTTGCTGTGCCACACTTCACCTCGAATCCCATCCATCATTGTTGCTGTGCCACTCTTTTGGAATCCCATACATTTCTCTTGCTGTGCCACACTTGACCTGGAATCCCATCCATCCCTGTTGCTGTGCCAATCTTCACCTATCTTCTGTGTCTCTGTATCTGGACTATGATGTTCACTGTGTCTCTGTATCTGGACTATGATGTTCACTGTGTCTCTGTATCTGGGCTATGATGTTCACTGTGTCTCTGTATCTGGACTATGATGTTCACTGTGTCTCTGTATCTGGACTATGATGTTCATTGTGCCTTTGTATCTGGACTATGATGTTCACTGTGTCTCTGTATCTGGGCTATGATGTTCATTGTGCCTTTGTATCTGGACTATGATGTTCACTGTGTCTCTGTATCTGGACTATGATGTTCACTGTGCCTTTGTATCTGGACTATGATGTTCACTGTGCCTCTGTATCTGGACTATGATGTTCACTGTGTCTCTGTATCTGGACTATGATGTTCACTGTGCCTCTGTATCTGGACTATGATGTTCACTGTGCCTCTGTATCTGGACTATGATGTTCACTGTGTCTCTGTATCTGGACTATGATGTTCACTGTGTCTCTGTATCTGGACTATGATGTTCACTGTGTCTCTGTATCTGGACTATGATGTTCACTGTGTCTCTGTATCTGGACTATGATGTTCATTGTGCCTTTGTATCTGGGCTATGATGTCCATTGTGCCTTTGTATCTGGACTATGATGTTCATTGTGCCTTTGTATCTGGACTATGATGTTCACTGTGTCTCTGTATCTGGACTATGATGTTCACTGTGCCTTTGTATCTGGACTATGATGTTCACTGTGTCTCTGTATCTGGACTATGATGTTCACTGTGTCTCTGTATCTGGACTATGATGTTCATTGTGCCTTTGTATCTGGACTATGATGTTCACTGTGTCTCTGTATCTGGACTATGATGTTCACTGTGTCTCTGTATCTGGACTATGATGTTCATTGTGCCTTTGTATCTGGACTATGATGTTCATTGTGCCTTTGTATCTGGACTATGATGTTCATTGTGCCTTTGTATCTGGACTATGATGTTCACTGTGTCTCTGTATCTGGACTATGATGTTCACTGTGCCTTTGTATCTGGACTATGATGTTCACTGTGTCTCTGTATCTGGACTATGATGTTCACTGTGTCTCTGTATCTGGACTATGATGTTCATTGTGCCTTTGTATCTGGACTATGATGTTCACTGTGTCTCTGTATCTGGACTATGATGTTCACTGTGTCTCTGTATCTGGACTATGATGTTCATTGTGCCTTTGTATCTGGACTATGATGTTCACTGTGTCTCTGTATCTGGACTATGATGTTCACTGTGCCTTTGTATCTGGACTATGATGTTCACTGTGCCTCTGTATCTGGACTATGATGTTCATTGTGCCTTTGTATCTGGACTATGATGTTCACTGTGTCTCTGTATCTGGACTATGATGTTCACTGTGTCTCTGTATCTGGACTATGATGTTCATTGTGCCTTTGTATCTGGACTATGATGTTCACTGTGTCTCTGTATCTGGACTATGATGTTCACTGTGCCTTTGTATCTGGACTATGATGTTCACTGTGCCTTTGTATCTGGGCTATGATGTTCACTGTGCCTCTGTATCTGGACTATGATGTTCATTGTGCCTTTGTATCTGGACTATGATGTTCACTGTGCCTTTGTATCTGGGCTATGATGTTCACTGTGCCTCTGTATCTGGGCTATGGTGGTCACTGTGCCTTTGTATCTGGGCTATGGTGTTCACTGTGCCTCTGTATCTGGGCTATGGTGTTCACTGTGCCTCTGTATCTGGACTATGGTGTTCGCTGCCTCTGTATCTGGGCTATGGTGTTCACTGTGCCTCTGTATCTGGGCTATGGTGTTCACTGTGCCTCTGTATCTGGGCTATGGTGTTCACTGTGCCTCTGTATCTGGGCTATGGTGTTCACTGTGTCTCTGTATCTGGACTATGGTGTTCACTGTGTCTCTGTTTTCGGTGTCTACGAAAATATGAGGGTGTGGAAGGCTGATTCCACACTGAAGTCTGTTGAGGATTGATTTGTGCCCGTCACCTCTGCAAGTTTACTGTGCACCCCATGTTCATCATGTGCGCGGTAGCGCAAAAGGATTACCATAGTGACCAAGGGTCGTAGACCCCAGTGGGTGGATATCATTACATAAGATGTTACAATTCATAATAACTATTTCATTACATACGTGACATAGTTTCATATGGTAAATTTTACCGACAAGATGTAAGAAACTGGATACAACACACTGAAGATTTCAGTTATCTTGTTATTTATTTATTTATTTATTCTTTTTAACATTTCCAATTAGTGGTGTGATGTGGAGGAAAGTCTAACTACTACTAGTGTGCTTTTGTAAGGAAGGTGGATGTCTACAGGCGACCTAACTACATGTTGATAGTGAAAGAAGTTATTCGTTTGGGAAAGAGTGTATGGATACAGTAAGGGAAGATTTAAACATCAAATTGCTGATATCATAGACAGAAGTAAGTTAAGAACTGGCAGTCAGATGGTTTCGCTACACCTTACCTACCGACTGAACACACAGCGACCTTCCCAGCATCGCTCACCTTCCAGTGCGTCCTGTCGCACTGGTAAGCAATGGGCAACCCCGCCAATGCGTCCACCGTGCGTCCGACAACCCGACCTCAGGAACTGGTGGTAGCTGCCCTTGGAGGTCACGGGAGAACAGCCTAATCCCGGACAACCCAAGCACACGAAGGGGGAGGTGACCTTCAGCTTGTCCGATGGCCGACACCAGATGCACAAGGCAGGCTCTGATGACCAACCTGTGCTCTTGGACCACATCCTGTAGAGGGAGTGGGTCCAGGTTAGGAGGGCGTTGACAGTGCACACCTTCAGGTCCTGGTACGTCAGCCCTCACCCAGTGAGAGCAACTTGCGCTTTCTTAGCACAATGCGTCACGCCAGTTTAATGTAGCAGATGTTACATGCACGGTGCCTTTCCCGGTGAAGTGCCGTACGCCCTGTAAGACTTCCGGGGTGTCGTAATAGCTGCGCTTATGTTGACGTGCAGCCGGAAGTGCGAAATGGACCCCAGAGACCTGCGTGTCTATTATCCAGGCCTCTGTACCTTTGGAAGCCACGATGTCCGGCTTCCTAAAAGACCCCACAACTGGAATGCGCGGCTCGCACGACACCTCGTAGCTCCTCTATCTCAGTCGTCCGGCCAAATAGGCACTGGCGTTGTCGTGCCTCTTCACCCTCCCGCCATGAGCACGGCGGCACATCTGTGCGATGTGCCCGAGCGTACCTGGCTTCTGGCAGGTGTCGCAGAGACCGCTGATCTCAGGCTGGCCTCTGGACGCTCTGGCAGGGGTGGGTCAAACGCCAGTCCTCACTTGGACGGCCTTCACGTAGTCAGCACCGGAGAGGAAGCGGTTCCCGCTGTTCACGCATCTGCTGACCTGAGACACGGTGGCAGCAGATGGCGCCAGACCCGCACTGCCGACGGTGCTGACCAGGTTGGCCCTCCATGCGTGATGGTGTTCGAGTTTGTTCCCCGCCTGCCGACCAGCGGGTCCAGACCAGCGCTACAGGTTGCTCATCACTGCAGGACACTCCCGGACAGCAGCCTGCATCACCGGGTCGGTCGTGGTGAGTAGCTTCTCGAACCTGGATTGTTTATTCAGACGGTCGAGATAAAGTCTGGTTTACCCAGCCCACCATCTCCTACCACCAAGTGGAAGTATGAACAAGGCACGTCATGGGCTAGACGTAGCCAGCGGCGACCCTCCACTCGCACCTGCCTGTCCATACGTGCTAATTGCGTCTTATAAACTTCCCCAACACCAAGCGATGCATGAGCTTAGGCACCAGATGTCCCACGAGCAACGCAAGCCGCTGTTGAGGTTTTAGATGGGCTTTGGTGATGTTATGGAGCCCCTCTTCTAGCTGGGCACCGTAGGACTTTCGCCGACCTCCTGCTCCGACAAGGATGCCGAGGTACTTATGATCCGACAGCGCTATCCAAGACTTGGAACGTTCTGTTCTTATTGACGTGCCAAGTCTTGCGTTTGCCGTCGACCTCCATGCTGAGCGTACGACATTTCCCAGTCTCCTCCACCCTTCCGATTCCCTCGTCAATCACATGGTTAAAGAGAATAGGTGAAAGTGGGTCACCCTGCTTGACCCCGCGGGTCATGTTTATCCTTCCCGACATCTCGCCGCTGCCTTCGATGTGTGTGAAGGCTCGGTCGTACGTCGACGTGACATATACCCCGACGGGTGCTGGAATGCCCTTCCGCGACATGGCCCGCTCGATCGTGCTATGATTAACACTATCGAATGCTCTGGCCATGTCGAGGAATGCCAGGTGCACACCGTGGGGGCGTGTGCCCGCCGCGCACGACCGACGATCGCATCCAAGATCGTGAGGTTCTCAAGGCATCCATCCACTGGGACGAATGCCTTTTGAGCTCCATCGATCTGGACGAGGCTCGAGATGTGGCTGCTCAGTATCTTATGGATCAGACGGACTATGGCAGAAGAGATGGTAATTAGCCTGTAGTCCTTGGGTTCAGTTGGCTTAGGTAGTTTTGGTATCAGCAACGTACGATTTGCCTTTCGTGGTTCCGGCAACGCAGACGTAGCTAGCCACAGGTTGAACATTTTGGCCAGGATCCCCGGAAGAATGGACTTCAACATACAAGACATCCCATCAGGACCAGGAGCAGATGTTCGGGTGGCTTTGAGGTGATGTCCTACCTCGCTTACGGTGATAACCTCTGCTAGTTGTCCATTTTCTTGGACACAATCGGTGATGGCACGTTCGTCCGGCTCAGATGGTTGAGAGAAGAGACCTTCCCAAAAGGGGTTCAGGCGTTCTGGCGCAACCGAGGTTGGCGGTACCTCCCAGTCGCCTTTAAGAACCAGTCCAGCGGCCAAAGACTTATTTTCACGATAGAGTCTCTGTACTTTGCGGTATTGCTCCCGTCGGAGGCGATTTCCACGCAAAGGAACCTCCTCCGCGCGGCGTGCGCGGCCAGAGTTCGTCGACTGGCTAAGTCCATCTCCACCACCACGATCCCGGCGGTCGTCGGGTGAACCACAGGAGCTCATGAGTCTGGCGGGCTCTGCGGCCACACTGACCGCGGCGAGGCTGTCGCACTGACGCAAGTGGTCGAGGACAACATTTAGGATGTCCTCGCCCCACGATGGAGTTGTGGGGACCAGGTCCTCATGTGTCGAGGTATGGGACAGTCTCCGCCACAAAGGAAGCAACTGACTGGGACTGGGGGACCCGCGGAGCAGCTGGGACAGTTAAACCCGTGGGAGCAGTCAGTCGCCAGCAGGCCAGAGGCGGTGGTGGGTCTCCCTCCTTCGAGGGTAGTAGCCCCTTCTCCCCCCAGCTCCTGCAGGACTCTCTCCACTGGAGTCGGCACGCACGTGCATTCCTGCACGTGACGCGTCCTCCGAGGTGCCACTCCGCGTGTTGCTTTTCGATGTGGATGAGACACGCCTCTCACTCGACACACCATCCATCATCACCTCACCTTCACCAGTTTCCTGGTCGAAGTTGATGTCCGAGGTCAGTTCTTGAACCCTGGTCTTATACGACGCCTTGCGTCGGAGACCTTTGATCGCTTCGACCGTCCTAGATGGAACAATCTCCCACAACAGCTGGTTCAGGCCCTGCCCGGCAACCAGTGAGGGACCAGCTGCCATCCCAGCCTCAGCCCTGGCGAGGAGCTCCACCTCCTCGTCAGACCATCGAGCCTTGGTCAGAACATGCCTGGTAGCCAGCTCCTGGTGGAAGGAGTTGGCATGTGCCTGCCTTTCGTGGACCCTACGGCCCCGAAAGCTGGCCAAGGTCTTCCCACAATGTGGGCAAGTGGGTGACCGGTCATCGTGCGTTCCCTCATGACTGAAGCTGGTACCCGACATACCAACAGAGGCTGGTACGCTATTCCGAGGAATGGGTTATGCGTGACGGGTACCACGAAGCGAAAACCCGTGACAAGGGTAGACGATCCGGCTTTGGTCGCACAGCACTGCCGCCCGAAGGAAGGAGAGAACTGTAGTCAGTAGATGGACACTGTCGCTGTGCTTCAGGCCTGGTATTGCCCTTTGGTAGCTGCCCTACTGTACCAGTAAGCGTAGCTGGGCAACTTCCAACTCTCAGCTGTTGGTTGGTATGTACTGGATAACCAACCAACGAAGTTAGGGCTTGATAACCAACCAACGAAGCTAGGGCTTGATACCCGACCAACGAAGCTAGGGCTTGATAACCAACCAACGAAGCTAGGGCTTGATAACCAACCAACGAAGCTAGGGCTTGATAACCAACCAACGAAGCTAGGGCTTGATACCCAACCAACGAAGCTAGGGCTTGATACCCAACCAACGAAGCTAGGGCTTGAAAACCAACCAACGAAGCTAGGGCTTAATACCCAACCAACGAAGCTAGGGCTTGATAACCAACCAACGAAGCTAGGGTTTGATACCCAACCAACGAAGCTAGGGCTTGATAACCAACCAACGAAGCTAGGGCTTGATACCCAACCAACGAAGCTAGGGCTTGATACCCAACCAACGAAGCTAGGGCTTGATAACCAACCAACGAAGCTAGGGCTTGATACCCAACCAACGAAGCTAGGGCTTGATACCCAACCAACGAAGCTAGGGCTTGATAACCAACCAACGAAGCTAGGGCTTGATACCCAACCAACGAGCTAGGGCTTGATAACCAGCCAACGAAGCTAGGGCTTGATACCCAACCAACGAAGCTAGGGCTTGATAACCAACCAACGAAGCTAGGGCTTGATAACCAACCAACGAAGCTAGGGCTTGATACCCAACCAACGAAGCTAGGGCTTGATAACCAACCAACGAAGCTAGGGCTTGATACCCAACCAACGAAGCTAGGGCTTGATACCCAACCAACGAAGCTAGGGCTTGATAACCAACCAACGAAGCTAGGGCTTGATAACCAACCAACGAAGCTAGGGCTTGATACCCAACCAACGAAGCTAGGGCTTGATACCCAACCAACGAAGCTAGGGCTTGATACCCAACCAACGAAGCTAGGGCTTGATAACCAACCAACGAAGCTAGGGCTTGATACCCAACCAACGAAGCTAGGGCTTGATACCCAACCAACGAAGCTAGGGCTTGATACCCAACCAACGAAGCTAGGGCTTGATAACCAACCAACGAAGCTAGGGCTTGATAACCAACCAACGAAGCTAGGGCTTGATACCCAACCAACGAAGCTAGGGCTTGATACCCAACCAACGAAGCTAGGGCTTGATACCCAACCAACGAAGCTAGGGCTTGATACCCAACCAACGAAGCTAGGGCTTGATACCCAACCAACGAAGCTAGGGCTTGATACCCAACCAACGAAGCTAGGGCTTGATACCCAACCAACGAAGCTAGGGCTTGATACCCAACCAACGAAGCTAGGGCTTGATACCCAACCAACGAAGCTAGGGCTTGATACCCAACCAACGAAGCTAGGGCTTGATACCCAACCAACGAAGCTAGGGCTTGATACCCAACCAACGAAGCTAGGGCTTGATACCCAACCAACGAAGCTAGGGCTTGATACCCAACCAACGAAGCTAGGGCTTGATACCCAACCAACGAAGCTAGGGCTTGATACCCAACCAACGAAGCTAGGGCTTGATACCCAACCAACGAAGCTAGGGCTTGATACCCAACCAACGAAGCTAGGGCTTGATACCCAACCAACGAAGCTAGGGCTTGATACCCAACCAACGAAGCTAGGGCTTGATACCCAACCAACGAAGCTAGGGCTTGATACCCAACCAACGAAGCTAGGGCTTGATACCCAACCAACGAAGCTAGGGCTTGATAACCAACCAACGAAGCTAGGGCTTGATACCAACCAACGAAGCTAGGGCTTGATACCCAACCAACGAAGCTAGGGCTTGATAACCAACCAACGAAGCTAGGGCTTGATACCCAACCAACGAAGCTAGGGCTTGATAACCAACCAACGAAGCTAGGGCTTGATAACCAACCAACGAAGCTAGGGCTTGATAACCAACCAACGAAGCTAGGGCTTGATACCCAACCAACGAAGCTAGGGCTTGATAACCAACCAACGAAGCTAGGGCTTGATAACCAACCAACGAAGCTAGGGCTTGATACCCAACCAACGAAGTTAGGGCTTGATAACCAACCAACGAAGCTAGGGCTTGATACCCAACCAACGAAGCTAGGGCTTGATAACCAACCAACGAAGCTAGGGCTTGATACCCAACCAACGAAGCTAGGGCTTGATAACCAACCAACGAAGCTAGGGCTTGATACCCAACCAACGAAGCTAGGGCTTGATACCCAACCAACGAAGCTAGGGCTTGATACCCAACCAACGAAGCTAGGGCTTGATACCCAACCAACGAAGCTAGGGCTTGATACCCAACCAACGAAGCTAGGGCTTGATAACCAACCAACGAAGCTAGGGCTTGATACCCAACCAACGAAGCTAGGGCTTGATAACCAACCAACGAAGCTAGGGCTTGATAACCAACCAACGAAGCTAGGGCTTGATAACCAACCAACGAAGCTAGGGCTTGAAGTACGCTATCACTCGAGTTATCCGGCTTTGAGGTTTTATAAAAGTGAATGATAATCCTTTTTGCAACTCTAAGAGAGTTGAGAGCCATCTCTTCCTCCCGTCTTGGCCCTTCCCACGTCAGTAGGAGCCTGTGTGGCGTCCAGAAAACATGACGTAGTGAAGTGTCGTGTGCAGCCACTGATACATGGTGGATGTGATCCCCTCCTCCCAGTGCTGCTGCCTCCACGCTACGTCTCTTCACTTTCTCGATTTCTTCCTTGGTGAAATGTGTGTGTGTGTGTGTGTGTGTGTGTGTGTTTTATCTTATCTGTTGCAAGATATTATCTGCGGTGGTCAGATCACTCTGGCCTCCACCAATATGATGTCCTGTAAACTGGGAAGAACAATCAAGTATCGCAAGATCTCCACATCCAGACTCGTCTTTGGAAAACCGTCATATTTGAGATCTTTCATTTTTCCACCTCCGCGCATGACTGACCCATGACGTCGTCTTGCTTTCAACATCAAGACTCAAACATAGTCAACATTGCAGATGTCGTGAGGCAGCGCCACCAAATTAACGCAGGACGTAGTTCTCTATACACTAGACACTCATTCGGCTTTCGAAGCCTGCAAAATTACATTGGGGATTCACCCCCTTTGACCATCACCCACTAAAATACAAGACATTTGTTTACAGTGATGGTGTATCAATAGGTTAAATATACAGATTAACAAAACACAATATATCTATGTTATTATTCAAAAAACTTTAATAAAAATTGTATTTTTATATATCTTACTAATTCATTGTATATTATATAAATTAATTATATTAAAATTAATAGATATACAGCAAAAATATGTATCTTTTCAAGTTGAATTCCATTCACGTCCGTAGATATAGAGAACGGGCGTCAGTAAGTGTAGTGTTCACTAACGTAGACGGAGATGGTAAATATGTTATCCTCCTTGACCATCAGATCCACCTTGACCATCAGGTCCTCCTTGACCATCAGATCCTCCTTGACCATCAGGTCCTCCTTGACCATCAGATCCTCCTTAACCATCAGGTCCTCCTTGACCATCAGGTCCTCCTTGACCATCAGGTCCTCCTTGACCATCAGATCCTCCTTGACTATCAGATCCTCCTTGACCATCAGATCCTCCTTGACCATCAGGTCCTCCTTGACCATCAGATCCTCCATCACCATCAGATCCTCCTTGACCATCAGGTCCTCCTTGACCATCAGATCCTTCTTGACTATCAGATCCACCTTCACCATCAGATCCACCTTGACCATCAGATCCTCCTTGACCATCAGGTCCTCCTTAACCATCAGATCCTCCTTGAACATCAGATCCTCCTTGACCATCAGATCCTCCTTAACCATCAGATCCTCCTTGACCATCAGATCCTCCTTGACCATCAGATCCTCCTTAACCATCAGGTCCTCCTTAACCATCAGATCCTCCTTGACCATCAGATCCTCCTTGACCATCAGATCCTCCTTGACCATCAGGTCCTCCTTAACCATCAGATCCTCCTTAACCATCAGATCCTCCTTGACCATCAGGTCCTCCTTAACCATCAGATCCTCCTTGACCATCAGATCCTCCTTGACCATCAGGTCCTCCTTAACCATCAGATCCTCCTTGAACATCAGATCCTCCTTGACCATCAGATCCTCCTTAACCATCAGATCCTCCTTGACCATCAGATCCTCCTTGACCATCAGATCCACCTTGACCATCAGATCCTCCTTGACCATCAGATCCTCCTTGACCATCAGATCCTCCTTGACCATCAGATCCTCCTTGACCATCAGATCCTCCTTGACCATCAGATCCTCCTTGACCATCAGATCCTCCTTGACCATCAGGTCCTCCTTGACCATCAGATCCACCTTGACCATCAGATCCTCCTTGACCATCAGATCCTCCTTGACCATCAGATCCACCTTAACCATCAGATCCTCTTTGACCATCAGATCCTCCTTGACCATCAGATCCTCCTTGAACATAAGATCCTCCTTGACCATCAGATCCACCTTGACCATCAGATCCTCCTTGACCATCAGATCCACCTTGACCATCAGATCCTCCTTGACCATCAGGTCCTCCTTGACCATCAGGTCCTCCTTGACCATCTGCGTTACGTAACGCATTTATTGTCTTTATGATTTAGATTTGGACAGACGTCCACCTCATACTTGACCGAGGTCCCAGCTGGGTTGGTTCCCCTTGTAGTTAAGAGAGAGAAAGTCTTCCAGTGGCTGTATGAAACTGAGCCATAGTGACCTGAAACTTAGCCACAGTGACCTGAAACTTAACCATAGAGCTGAAACTTAGTCATAGTGACCTGAAACTTAGCCATAGTGACCTGAAACTTAGCCATAGTGACCTGAAACTTAGCCATAGTGACCTGAAACTTTGCCATAGTAACCTGAAACTTATCCATAGTGACCTGAAACTTAGCCATAGTGACCTGAAACTTAGCCATAGTGACCTGAAACACTACACTTTCCATCTCGGGTTCACATTAATTTTCATAAATAACTCAAGAATTTCAGTATGTTTGGTCTGACTGGCCATCTTCTGTATCCAGATGCAGTCATGCACGCTGAAGTTATGCAAACTGAAGTCATGCAAACTGAAGTCATGCACACTGAAGGCATGCAAATGAAGTCATACAAACTGAAGTCATGCAAACTGAAGTCATGCAAACTGAAGTCATGCACACTGAAGTCATGCAAACTGAAGTCATGCACACTGAAGTCATGCAAACTGAAGTCATGCAAACTGAAGTCATGCAAACTGAAGTCATACAAACTGAAGTCATGCAAACTGAAGTTATGCAAACTGAAGTCATGCAAACTGAAGTCATGCAAACTGAAGTCATACAAACTGAAGTCATGCAAACTGAAGTCATACAAACTGAAGTCATGCAAACTGAAGTCATACAAACTGAAGTCATGCAAACTGAAGTTATGCAAACTGAAGTCATGCAAACTGAAGTCACGCAAACTTCGAGCAGCCATGACATGAAGTTACTGGAAACGAAGCAGTTCATCCCATTGTACACTTCATGTTAGGAGTCCATTACACTACGCATACACAGGCGCTGCCCTGTGCCAGTAATGTCACTCTCCAGCACAGTCACCCACTGTGCCAGTAAAGTCACCCTCCAGCACAGTCACCCACTGTGCCAGTAAAGTCACCCTCCAGCACAGTCACCCAACCTGTGCCAGTAAAGTCACCCTCCAGCACAGTCACCCACTGTGCCAGTAAAGTCACCCTCCAGCACAGTCACCCAACCTGTGCCAGTAATGTCACCCTCCAGTACAGTCACCCACTGTGTCAGTAAAGTCACCCTCCAGCACAGTCACCCACTGTGTCAGTAAAGTCACCCTCCAGCACAGTCACCCAACCTGTGCCAGTAATGTCACCCTCCAGCACAGTCACCCACTGTGCCAGTAATGTCACCCTCCAGCACAGTCACCCACTGTGTCAGTAATGTCGCCCTCCAGCACAGTCACCCACTGTGCCAGTAATGTCACGCCTGACAACGGCCTGTGTCACTGACAGGAACATAGACGTGGGGTCATGACCGAAGTGACCTGGACTAACTACGAGTTGACATGAAGGATAACACTAACCTGTTATCCATAACAACTTGAAAAAAAAAATTTAATTCTTTAGGATATCAGATTATATATTGTTATATTACAAACAAATATATAATTTATAAGTATTATATTTTATAGATACTTCATATTCACATAAAATATATTTAAATTCTATTACCATAGAGTTAGTGAATAATTAGATACAAGTAAATGTAATGATATATAGATCGTAGCCTGCAAGATTGCGTAGTGGTTTAGCGAAGGGTGAGAAAACCCAAAACAATTTTGACGGCAATAAGCCACCATGGTCACTACCTCACACTTCAAGTATGATACATATATGTATTGTAAGTTACATACAGGGGCTCCAGATTATGCATTCTATACATTTATGTATTGTAAGTTACATACAGTCAGCCTCCAGATGATGCATTCTGAACTCATTGTCTGGAGATAACGTTGGACAGAATAATTTGAACCAAAACTTAGTGTATTATTATTATTATTATTATTATTATTATTATTATTATTATTATTATTATTTACGTTGGAGGCTCCAGTAACAGAGTCCACATCAAGGCCGGGCCTTAACTGACATATAAAGAGGGTAATGAAAGGGAAAAAAAAGAGACAAGGAAAATTATTTACAAATTTTGTAGGAAGTGAAAAATCTGTCTTCTAAAGAGTGCCATGTTCATAGTAATTAGGAAAGACATGTGAGGGAGAGAGTAGTAAAGTTTCGAGATGTAGGAATAGGAACACTTACCTAAACGGTTCATCTTTGAGTTCTCAACGTCCACACAGGAAGCATGTGACGCAGCAACTTGCTAAGTATTGCGTAGTCTAGCTAGTGGTGGGGGGCACACAAGCAGCCAACTCTCTGGATCAAAAACCAGAGTAATGCATATAGAATAGAGAAAGTGAGCCAACATCGCGGCGTAGGGCAAGTCGGTCATGTTTTGAAGTTATCCTGGGAGAGTTGATGAGTCGGATCGCTTTCAACTCAACTTTGTAAAGTAAGAATGCAGAGTTAGAACCACTCCAGGTGTGAGAGCAGTGCTTCATGCAAGGACCGATCAATCCTTTGTTTAAACGGGGGAAATGTTTAGAAGAAAAACAAATGATTTGACATCTATACAAGACTTTCGGTTTCTTAGAGGCAGAGTTAGCTCTCTTCCTGTAATATGGGTTTTCAAGATAGTGTGGATGTTACAGTAATACCAAGTATCTTCACTGAGTCGAGATGGAACTATAGATCTGTCCAAGGAGAGAGGAAAGTTGTGAGGAGTTTTGGATGGAGAGAGGGACAGAAACTGAGCATTGGAGACTTAAACTTAACCACCTTTCGTCTACCCCACTGAAATATCCTGTCCAAGTTGTGTCGAGACGAGATGTGGATCGATTCATAGAAGGAGGAGATTTGAGGGAGGTGGAGGAATGCAGTGCCAAGTCCTCAGCATACAAGTGCATTTGGTTATTTGTAAAAGAAAGGAAATCGTCGATAAAAAGTAGAAAGGGTGTATGAGACAAGGCAGAACCTTGTGGGACACCGCTGTTGATGGAGAAAGGAGACGGGGCTGGTTCATCAACAACCACAGAGACAGATCGGCCAGAGAGGAAGCTAGATATGAAGCAGCAAAGTGAGGGAAGGAAGGCAACAGAAGAACCTTAGAGATGAAATCCATTGCCACACCTTGTCCAAAGCTTCTGATATATCAAGGACAACTACATAGAATTCTGCAAAATCTATGTAGACTTAAGTAAGATAGGAAAGAATATTACCAGTGGATCTCGCCTAACGGAAGCCATGCTGGTGATCAGAAAAAAGACTGTGAGATTCAAGATGTTTGAGAAATCTCACAGTCTTCTCTCTTATCTCGCCTCGTTTCCATACAGTACTGACAGGTCTACCATACATCAGACATAGTCATTTCCGCCCTTAAAGACAGGCCTCTCCTACCACACCTTCCTCAATGCGGCTTCACCTACCCTCCGGCTCACTTCAGCTCCCACGATTCCACTCGCTGCCATATCCACTTTCAGGGATCTAAAACGCTCCACTTCCTCCCAGTTCTGTACCTTCACAATCGTGCTCCAAGCACTCTATTTCTCTGTACTGTTAATCCTAATAACTTTTAAGTTTTCTGTTAACTTTCACACGTTAGCTTAACTTTCACACGTTCTTCCACTCAGACATCAGCTTCTGCACTTCCCACTCGAATCTGCCTGCAGCGCCATGTCAGTCTCACACAACTTAGTCACTTCCCAGGACAACCACCCCCTTCCCTTTCACCCTCGACAGACTGCATACCACAAGACCCTCGCATTTACCTCCCTCAACATTCCATCCATAAAGAAATCAATGGGCCATATCAATGTTTTCTCCCAAGTCATGAATGCCATGTGCACATGCTCCTGTTTGTCTTAAGTATTCCTCACCCACGTTCTTCAAAGCAAACCCCAGATCAACAACACATTCTCCCCTGGATGCTCTGTATCTGCCATTATTTCTCAGTCCCCGTTCTATCGTGCAGCTTACCAGGTACACACTCAACCAACATCTCCCTCTGATGCCAACACTCACTTTCTGTCCCTCTTGCCTTTATACAATGGCATTGTATAGAGGCATTCACCCCACCATGATCCACACACACACATGTTGAAAATCCAAACTAACCAATCAGTCATCCCTCTTTATCTAAGAAATTCAACTACATTTACGAATGGAATGAAATAATTGACAAAAAAAATAATAGAATTTTTCATCACAAAAAAAAATATGATTCAGCAGAGAAATTCTCTTTGTCGATAATGTGATTACAACAGACATATGTAATCTTTTCCTCAAATAATGAAGTCCATTTCTCTCGTCCTAAAATATTGAAATGTTAAAAAAAAACGTAATTTTAAATTACCGTTAAGTGTTTACATTGTCATTCCTGCTTATATAAAAGTTCTGTAGTGTTTACATGGCTCATGTTACCCATAGCTCTCATGATTCTAGATGAAAACATGTTTACATCTGAGCAATTTATTATGGAAACTAAAAAGTTGTGATTACATTAAAAGCTAAAGTTATCACGTTAATAAATAATAATAATCTTAATGTTTCATTGTGCTCTCACGAGTTTTGTTCTACATATTTCTTCCTTCATATATTTATCTCTCAATTTATTCATGATTAATTTTGTCTTTGAGCAATCCCTAGTAATAATTGAGCAACTTTACTGTGGTTAAGGCACAGTTTACAGCCAAGCTGATGTATACTGAGTTGAAAGTTATCATTACTAGATTTTACTACATAAATGTTAAAATGTCTTACTGTTATCTCGAACAGAGACGATGCATGACAGATGTGTCGCCAGAGTGAAGCAGAGCTAGAAGGCCATTTTGACTGTCATTTAATCTTCATAATGTCGAATATAGATCCGGCCATTGTCTGGAATGGACAAAGAGAATCTAGAGATGTTAACTCCTGTTGCCATGAATGCATCACCTCCCACTGCCCTCCAGTGTGATCTGGGGTTGTCGTAGCTCAGTCCCCCCTGAACAACCAAACCAGTTGTGGCTCATTTGATGAGGTGGTTTTCTGTTGGGTCATTATGTAAGGAGCTGATGGCTGGGTTACAACATTAGAGTAAACAAGTGACGATCTTGGACAATGGTTGCGTCCATTGCAGGCAAGCAAGCAAGCAAGCAGGCCAGTGGACTGCAATGTTCAGTTATTTATATCTAGGATTCCCTGGTGGTTAGTATTTAGTGCGTTATAGTCTCGTCCATCTGGAGATAATGACACCACAGTCATCATCTAGTGAGCCAAATTACCATACACACTGACCAGCGCCGTTGTTTGATGTGTGGCAATATTGATTTCGAAGTGGTTACGAGGATGTGGTCAATGGTTGGGTGAGGAGGGCCAGTGTTTTTACTCGCGACCTTCATCTAAGGTCATCTCGAGGCCACGATTAAGTTACAGTTTGACCATGATTATAAACAGGGTTTCATCTTCCTAATTTAGTCGCCTCACACGTCTCTGTGTGGCGACTATCAAGGAATTGCAACGATCCATTAAATGTTTACATTAAACTTTGAAGTTTACCTGTGAACTGAAACTATTATTCCTCACTTGTCCTTCACAGGTTCGTCATAAAGTGTTGGGGCAGATATTAATCTCAAAAAAGGTCATATTTAATGAGCTTTAGAGCCCGCCAAAATTAAATAGGGGTTTCAGACCCCTATGAGCATCGGTGAAATTAGTTTTGAATTAATATGAAAAAGATTAAGTTCTTAAAAATAAGACAACCTGATTTATTTATGTAATTTTCTTTCAAAATATTTGACTTCTTGTATTCCATACTTGAATTATAATTCAATATATAATAAAATATAATACATAAACAAAAAAATACAGTTATTGACTAAAAATGTAAGATTATTTAAAATTTATTTCTTTATTGAGAGCGCTCAGGGGAGCTCAGGCAAACCTAAAAACATCAGCGACCATGGGCCACATACATGCAGTAAGAGGGTACGACCATGGGCCACATACATGCAGTAAGAGGGTACGACCATGGGCCACATACATGCAGTAAGAGGGTACGACCATGGGCCACATACATGCAGTAAGAGGGTACGACCATAGGCCACATACATGCAGTAAGAGGGTACGACCATGGGCCACATACATGCAGTAAGAGGGTACGACCATGGGCCACATACATGCAGTAAGAGGGTACGACCATGGGCCACATACATGCAGTAAGAGGGTACGACCATAGGCCACATACATGCAGTAAGAGGGTACGACCATAGGCCACATACATGCAGTAAGAGGGTACGACCATGGGCCACATACATGCAGTAAGAGGGTACGACCATAGGCCACATACATGCAGTAAGAGGGTACGACCATAGGCCACATACATGCAGTAAGAGGGTACGACCATAGGCCACATACATGCAGTAAGAGGGTACGACCATGGGCCACATACATGCAGTAAGAGGGTACGACCATAGGCCACATACATGCAGTAAGAGGGTACGACCATGGGCCACATACATGCAGTAAGAGGGTACGACCATGGGCCACATACATGCAGTAAGAGGGTACGACCATAGGCCACATACATGCAGTAAGAGGGTACGACCATAGGCCACATACATGCAGTAAGAGGGTACGACCATGGGCCACATACATGCAGTAAGAGGGTTACATGGTCTTAAGATCAGGTTGGACACCAGAAGGAAGTGTTCACATGTTTGTGTTGGTTATAACTTGACGTTGATGGTCTTCGTGGTCCCTGGCATCATTAGGTCTAATTAGCAAACCTCTCAAGAGCCATTAATTAAGAAAGCGTTGATATGATATCTTATAATTGTTGATATTAACCCATAGTCAGTATGGTAACACTCTTGCATATATTAACCTGTAGTCATTAACCTATAGTCAATATGGTAACACTCTTGTATTGGTCCATTCTCTGTGTGCTGTAACTCCAGAGTACATACGACATTATTTGATAGGTTTTTATTATTCTTTATACGAAGAAAATGGAAGTGATTTTGTCACTTTTTTAGAATACATTAAATTCTGGAATATTGACTGTTGCCTTCTTTCTTGAGGAACGTTCAAGTTAAATTTGATGAATTAATATAACAAAAGTACCATGATGATAACACGATTCCGGATATGAAGAGGAAAATTGGACTAATAGCATTTTTTTTCGCGTTAAGTGATGCTGCCGAATGCTGTAGTCACATATGTGTCTGATGGAATATGACCTGAGGCGGGTCATATAAACACACATGTAAACACACACCTGACCTGTGTCTGTAGTGCCACACCTGAGAACAACCACTCAGTGGCAAGATCCCGTGCCAGACTTGGTCTTAGCCACATGTACACACACATTGGAAAATTCATGAGCCACATACACAATGGGAGTGTTTACCTCAACACGTGAAGAAGGTGTGGAGACAACTTAGGTTGACGCCCCTCAGACCCAGACAACCAATCAGCCAGCCAGATAGAAAGAAATAGACACATTTCTTAAATTCAGGGAGCCATTCACCTGAAAATATACAGCTGCAGAATTATAGAACTTGGGATCGTAATAATTATTTGTTAATAAAAAAAGAGGTTATGATAAAGAACAGTTTAATCACTTTTACACCTCGGATAAAGAATTTTTATAAAACGAATTCTATGTTCTATACATTATGCATTTAATGGTGAACATTTGCACATTAATGTCACATTGTCTCAATCGTAATATGGAACCTTAATTGTTTACGTTAGTTGATTAGTTAAGATTTCCGATTTAACTATGAAAATTAAGGTTTAAGTCAGTTAATTTTTCGCCAGTAAATAAATGGTCATTAAAATTATCAAATTGATAGGTTAACTTTGAAACATTAATGACCCAACCCTGGTATCTGATAAGATAACCCATTCTATTTATATGCTTATAACCACGAAGAAAATGAAACATGGTAAAAGTTCCCAAGTGCACTTTCGTGTAATGATCACATCGTCAAGGTAGATACAAAAATGAGGTAGAAGACGTAGAAGAGTCAGTTGATATCATACAAGGATACTGCTGACAAGAAATATTACTTCAAATCACAACACATTACATATTTAGGTTTGATTTTTATGACAAAGTCCCTGAGTGAAGACATTGATATGAAATAAAATAATTTTTTAGAAATTTAGATATAACCGGACTTGTGAAGAAGGCAGCATCGTTTCTCTGTAATGATTAAATGTATTTTCGATTTCATGTCATCTTGCTACAGCTGAATTTACTGCAGGGTTACAGGTGGTACAAAACAAATTCATTTCCTGTGTGGCGAGGTAGTGACAGAAATGGATGAAGGCAGACAAATATGAATATGTACATGTGTATATATGTCTGTATATGTATATGTATGTTCTTTTTTTCTTTTTTTTGCTTTGTCGCTGTCTCCCGCGTTTGCGAGGTAGCGCAAGGAAACAGACGAAAGAAATGGCCCAACCCACCCCCATACACATGTATATACATACGTCCACACACGCAAATATACATACCTACACAGCTTTCCATGGTTTACCCCAGACGCTTCACTTGCCTTGATTCAATCCACTGACAGCATGTCAACCCCGGTATACCACATCGCTCCAATTCACTCTATTCCTTGCCCTCCTTTCACCCTCCTGCATGTTCAGGCCCCGATCACACAAAATCTTTTTCACTCCATCTTTCCACCTCCAATTTGGTCTCCCTCTTCTCCTCGTTCCCTCCACCTCCGACACATATATTCTCTTGGTCAATCTTTCCTCACTCATTCTCTCCATGTGCCCGAACCATTTCAAAACACCCTCTTCTGCTCTCTCAACCACGCTCTTTTTATTTCCACACATCTCTCTTACCCTTACGTTACTTACTCGATCAAACCACCTCACACCACACATTGTCCCCAAACATCTCATTTCCAGCACATCCATCCTCCTGCGCACAACTCTATCCATAGCCGACGCCTCGCAACCATACAACATTGTTGGAACCACTATTCCTTCAAACATACCCATTTTTGTTTTCCGAGATAATGTTCTCGACTTCCTGACATTCTTCAAGGCTCCCAGAATTTTCGCCCCCTCCCCCACCCTATGATCCACTTCCGCTTCCATGGTTCCATCCACTGCCAGATCCACTCCCAGATATCTAAAACACTTCACTTCCTGCAGTTTTTCTCCATTCAAACTCACCTCCCAATTGACTTGACCCTCAACCCTACTGTACCTAATAACCTTGCTCTTATTCACATTTACTCTTAACTTTCTTCTTTCACACACTTTACCAAACTCAGTCACCAGCTTCTGCAGTTTCTCACATGAATCAGCCACCAGCGCTGTATCATCAGCGAACAACAACTGACTCACTTCCCAAGCTCTCTCATCCCCAACAGACTTCATACTTGCCCCTCTTTCCAAAACTCTTGCATTCACCTCCCTAACAACCCCATCCATAAACAAATTAAACAACCATGGAGACATCACACACCCCTGCCGCAAACCTACATTCACTGAGAACCAATCACTTTCCTCTATTCCCACACGTACACATGCCTTACATCCTCGATAAAAACTTTTCACTGCTTCTAACAACTTGCCTCCCACACCATATATTCTTAATACCTTCCACAGAGCATCTCTATCAACTCTATCATATGCCTTCTCCAGATCCATAAATGCTACATACAAATCCATTTGCTTTTCTAAGTATTTCTCACATACATTCTTCAAAGCAAACTCCTGATCCACACATCCTCTACCACTTCTGAAACCACACTGCTCTTCCCCAATCTGATGCTCTGTACATGCCTTAACCCTCTCAATCAATATCCTCCCATATAATTTACCAGGAATACTCAACAAACTTATACCTCTGTAATTTGAGCACTCACTCTTATCCCCTTTGCCTTTGTACAATGGCACTATGCACGCATTCCGCCAATCCTCAGGCACCTCACCATGAGTCATACATACATTGAATAACCTTACCAACCAGTCAATAATACAGTCACCCCCTTTTTTAATAAATTCCACTGCAATACCATCCAAACCTGCTGCCTTGCCGGCTTTCATCTTCCGCAAAGCTTTTACTACCTCTTCTCTGTTTACCAAATCATTTTCCCTAACCCTCTCACTTTGCACACCACCTCGACCAAAACACCCTATATCTGCCACTCTATCATCAAACACATTCAACAAACCTTCAAAATACTCACTCCATCTCCTTCTCACATCACCACTACTTGTTATCACCTCCCCATTTGCGCCCTTCACTGAAGTTCCCATTTGCTCCCTTGTCTTACGCACTTTATTTTCCTCCTTCCAGAACATCTTTTTATTCTCCCTAAAATTTAATGATACTCTCTCACCCCAACTCTCATTTGCCCTTTTTTTCACCTCTTGCACCTTTCTCTTGACCTCCTGTCTCTTTCTTTTATACATCTCCCACTCAATTGCATTTTTTCCCTGCAAAAATCGTCCAAATGCCTCTCTCTTCTCTTTCACTAATACTCTTACTTCTTCATCCCACCACTCACTACCCTTTTTAATCAACCCACCTCCCACTCTTCTCATGCCACAAGCATCTTTTGCGCAATCCATCACTGATTTCTTAAATACATCCCATTCCTCCCCCACTCCCCTTACTTCCATTGTTCTCACCTTTTTCCATTCTGTACTCAGTCTCTCCTGGTACTTCCTCACACAAGTCTCCTTCCCAAGCTCACTTACTCTCACCACCCTCTTCACCCCAACATTCACTCTTCTTTTCTGAAAACCCATACAAATCTTCACCTTAGCCTCCACAAGATAATGATCAGACATCCCTCCAGTTGCACCTCTCAGCACATTAACATCCAAAAGTCTCTCTTTCGCGCGCCTGTCAATTAACACGTAATCCAATAACGCTCTCTGGCCATCTCTCCTACTTACATAAGTATACTTATGTATATCTCGCTTTTTAAACCAGGTATTCCCAATCATCAGTCCTTTTTCAGCACATAAATCTACAAACTCTTCACCATTTCCATTAACAACACTGAACACCCCATGTATACCAATTATTCCCTCAACTGCCACATTACTCACCTTTGCATTCAAATCACCCATCACTATAACCCGGTCTCGTGCATCAAAACCACTAACACACTCATTCAGCTGCTCCCAAAACACTTGCCTCTCATGATCTTTCTTCTCATGCCCAGGTGCATATGCACCAATAATCACCCATCTCTCTCCATCAACTTTCAGTTTTACCCATATTAATCGAGAATTTACTTTTTTGTATGTATGTATGTATACGCTCATATGTATATGTGCGTGTATGGGAAACAGACGAAAGAATGGCCCAACCCACCCACACACACATGTATATACATACACATCTACACACAGCACATATGCATACATACATATACATCTCAACGTATACATACATATACACACAGACATATACATATATACACATGTACATGATTCATAGTCTGCCCTCATTCATTTCCATCGCCACCCCGCCACACATGAAATGACAACCCCCTCCCCCCTGCATCTGCGCGAGGTAGCGCTAGGAAAAGACAACAAAGGCCACATTCGTTCACACTCAGTCTCTAGCTGTCATGTATAATGCACCGGAAACACAGCTCCCTTTCCACATCCAGGCCCCACACAACTTTCCATGGTTTACCCCAGACGCTACACATGCCCTGGTTCAATCCATTGACAGCACGTCGACCCCGGTATACCACATCGTTCCAATTCACTCTATTCCGTGCACGCCTTTCACCCTCCTGCATGTTCAGGCCCCGATCACTCAAAATCTTTTTCACTTCATCTTTCCATCTCCAATTTGGTGTCCCACTTCTCCTCTTTCCCTCCACCTCTGACACATATATCCTCTTTGTCAATCTTTCCTCACTCATTCTCTCCATGTGACCAAACCATCTCAAAACACCCTCTTCTCCTCTCTCAACCACACTCTTTTTATTACCACACATCTCTCTTACCCTCTCATTACTTACTCGATCAAACCATCTCACACCACATATTGTCCTCAAACATCTCATTTCCAGCACTTCCACCCTCCTCCTCACAACTCTATCCATAGCCCACGCCTCGCAACCATACAACATTGTTGGAACCACTATTCCTTCAAACATACCCATTTTTGCTTTCCAAAATAACGTTCTCGACTTCCACACATTCTTCAACGCCTCCAGAACTTTCGACCCCTCCCCCACCCTATGATCCACTTCCGCTTCCATGGTTCCATCCGCTGCCAGATCCACTCCCAGATATCTAAAACACTTTACTTCCTCCAGTTTTTCTCCATTCAAACTTACCTTCCAGTTGACTTGTCCTTCAACCCTACTGTACCTAATAACCTTGCTCTTATTCACATTTGCTCTCAGCTTTCCTCTTTCACACACCTTACCAAACTCAGTCACCAGCTTCTGCAGTTTCTCACATGAATCAGCCACCAGCGCTGTATCATCAGCGAACAACAACTGACTCACTTCCCAAGCCCTTTCATCCCCAACAGACTGCATTCTTGCCCCTCTTTCCAAAACTTTTGCATTCACCTCTCTAACAACCCCATCCATAAACAAATTAAACAACCATGGAGACATCACACACCCCTGCCGCAAACCAACATTCACTGAGAACCAATCACTTTCCTCTCTTCCTACACGTACACATGCCTTACATCCTCGATAAAAACTTTTCACTGCTTCTAACAACTTGCCTCCCACACCATATATTCTTAGTACCTTCCACAGAGCATCTCTATCAACTCCATCATATGCCTTCTTCAGATCCATTCCATAAATGCTATATATATATATATATATATATATATATATATATATATATATATATATATATATATATATATATATATATATATATCATCCCTGGGGATAGGGGTGAAACAATATTTCCCACGCATTCCTCGCGTGTCGTAGAAGGCGACTAGAGGGGACGGGAGCGGGGGGCCAGAAATCCTCCCCTCCTTGTATTTTTTTAACTTTCTAAAATGGGAAACAGAAGAAGGAGTCACGCGGGGAGTGCTCATCCTCCTCGAAGGCTCAGACTGGGGTGTCTAAATGTGTGTGGATGTAACCAAGATGTGAAAAAAGGAGAGATAGGTAGTATGTTTGAGGAAAGGAACCTAGATGTTTTGGCTCTGAGTGAAACGAAGCTCAAGGGTAAAGGGGAAGAGTGGTTTGGGAATGTCTGGGGAGTAAAGTCAGGGGTTAGTGAGAGGACAAGAGCAAGGGAAGGAGTAGCAGTACTCCTGAAACAGGAGTTGTGGGAGTATATGATAGAATGTAAGAAAGTAGATTCTCGATTAATATGGGTAAAACTGAAAGTTGATGGAGAGAGATGGGTGATTATTGGTGCATATGCACCTGGGCATGAGAAGAAAGATCATGAGAGGCAAGTGTTTTGGGAGCAGCTAAATGAGTGTGTTAGTTGTTTTGATGCACGAAACCGGGTTATAGTGATGGGTGATTTGAATGCCAAGGTGAGTAATGTGGCAGTTGAGGGAATAATTGGTATACATGGGGTGTTCAGTGTTGTAAATGGAAATGGTGAAGAGCTTGTAGATTTATGTGCTTAAAAAGGACTGGTGATTGGGAATACCTGGTTTAAAAAGCGAGATATACATAAGTATACATATGTAAGTAGGAGAGATGGCCAGAGAGCGTTATTGGATTACGTGTTAATTGACAGGCGCGCGAAAGAGAGACTTTTGGATGTTAATGTGCTTAGAGGTGCAACTGGAGGGATGTCTGATCATTATCTTGTGGAGGCTAAGGTGAAGATTTGTATGGGTTTTCAGAAAAGAAGAGTGAATGTTGGGGTGAAGAGGGTGGTGAGAGTAAGTGAGCTTGGGAAGGAGACTTGTGTGAGGAAGTACCAGGAGAGACTGAGTACAGAATGGAAAAAGGTGAGAACAATGAAAGTAAGGGGAGTGGGGGAGGAATGGGATGTATTTAGGGAATCAGTGATGGATTGCGCAAAAGATGCTTGTGGCATGAGAAGAGTGGGAGGTGGGTTGATTAGAAAGGGTAGTGAGTGGTGGGATGATGAAATAAGATTATTAGTGAAAGAGAAGAGAGAGGCATTTGGACGATTTTTGCAGGGAAAAAATGCAATTGAGTGGGAGATATATAAAAGAAAGAGACAGGAGGTCAAGAGAAAGGTGCAAGAGGTGAAAAAGAGGGCAAATGAGAGTTGGGGTGAGAGAGTATCATTAAATTTTAGGGAGAATAAAAAGATATTCTGGAAGGAGGTAAATAAAGTGCGTAAGACAAGGGAGCAAATGGGAACTTCAGTGAAGGGCGCAAATGGGGAGGTGATAACAAGTAGTGGTGATGTGAGAAGATGGAGTGAGTATTTTGAAGGTTTGTTGAATGTGTTTGATGATAGAGTGGCAGATATAGGGTGTTTTGGTCGAGGTGGTGTGCAAAGTGAGAGGGTTAGGGAAAATGATTTGGTAAACAGAGAAGAGGTAGTAAAAGCTTTGCGGAAGATGAAAGCCGGAAAGGCAGCAGGTTTGGATGGTATTGCAGTGGAATTTATTAAAAAAAAGGGGGTGACTGTATTATTGACTGGTTGGTAAGGTTATTTAATGTATGTATGACTCGTGGTGAGGTGCCTGAGGATTGGCGGAATGCGTGCATAGTGCCACTGTACAAAGGCAAAGGGGATAAGAGTGAGTGCTCAAATTACAGAGGTATAAGTTTGTTGAGTATTCCTGGGAAATTATATGGGAGGGTATTGATTGAGAGTGTGAAGGCATGTACAGAGCATCAGATTGGGGAAGAGCAGTGTGGTTTCAGAAGTGGTAGAGGATGTGTGGATCAGGTGTTTGTTTTGAAGAATGTATGTGAGAAATACTTAGAAAAGCAAATGGATTTGTATGTAGCATTTATGGATCTGGAGAAGGCATATGATAGAGTTGATAGAGATGCTCTGTGGAAGGTATTAAGAATATATGGTGTGGGAGGCAAGTTGTTAGAAGCAGTGAAAAGTTTTTATCGAGGATGTAAGGCATGTGTACGTGTAGGAAGAGAGGAAAGTGATTGGTTCTCAGTGAATGTAGGTTTGCGGCAGGGGTGTGTGATGTCTCCATGGTTGTTTAATTTGTTTATGGATGGGGTTGTTAGGGAGGTGAATGCAAGAGTTTTGGAAAGAGGGGCAAGTATGAAGTCTGTTGGGGATGAGAGAGCTTGGGAAGTGAGTCAGTTGTTGTTCGCTGATGATACAGCGCTGGTGGCTGATTCATGTGAGAAACTGCAGAAGCTGGTGACTGAGTTTGGTAAAGTGTGTGAAGGAAGAAAGTTAAGAGTAAATGTGAATAAGAGCAAGGTAATTAGGTACAGTAGTGGTGAGGGTCAAGTCAATTAGGAGGTAAGTTTGAATGGAGAAAAACTGGAGGAAGTAAAGTGTTTTAGATATCTGGGAGTGGATCTGGCAGCGGATGGAACTATGGAAGCGGAAGTGGATCATAGGGTGGGGGAGGGGGCGAAAATCCTGGGAGCCTTGAAGAATGTGTGGAAGTCGAGAACATTATCTCGGAAAGCAAAAATGGGTATGTTTGAAGGAATAGTGGTTCCAACAATGTTGTATGGTTGCGAGGCGTGGGCTATGGATAGAGTTGTGCGCAGGAGGATGGATGTGCTGGAAATGAGATGTTTGAGGACAATGTGTGGTGTGAGGTGGTTTGATCGAGTAAGTAACGTAAGGGTAAGAGAGATGTGTGGAAATAAAAAGAGCGTGGTTGAGAGAGCAGAAGAGGGTGTTTTGAAATGGTTTGGGTACATGGAGAGAATGAGTGAGGAAAGATTGACCAAGAGGATATATGTGTCGGAGGTGGAGGGAACGAGGAGAGGAGGGAGACCAAATTGGAGGTGGAAAGATGGAGTGAAAAAGATTTTGTGTGATCGGGGCCTGAACATGCAGGAGGGTGAAAGGAGAGCAAGGAATAGAGTGAATTGGAGCGATGTGGTATACCGGGGTTGACGTGCTGTCAGTGGATTGAATCGGGGCATGTGAAGCGTCTGGGGTAAACCATGGAAAGCTGTGTAGGTATGTATATTTTGCGTGTGTGGACGTATGTATATACATGTGTATGGGGGTGGATTGGGCCATTTCTTTCGTCTGTTTCCTTGCGCTACCTCGCAAACGCGGGAGACAGCGACAAAGCAAAAAAAAAAAAAAATATATATATATATATATATATATATATATATATATATATATATATATATATATATATATATATATATATAGATAGATAGATAGATAGATAGATAGATAGAGAGAGAGAGAGAGAGAGAGAGAGAGAGAGAGAGAGAGAGAGAGAGAGAGAGAGAGAGAGAGAGTTGGTTATTGAAACATCTGGTGTGAGTGGAGTTTAAGAGAGAATAAAAGGAAAATAAAAGGTCATTTCTTTTTCTTCCTATATATCTGACTTTGACCAAGGCAGGAATCGACCTCTGCTGGTCATGTGACGTACCTGGTCATGTGATCTGGTTCGAGAGATTATCTCTCTCTTCTTATTCATTCGTGCGTTGATCACCTCAGTTTTGCCCCCATTATGTCGTATTTCCACATTCTTCTTCGTGTAATACGACGGCATTCAAAGTTCTTTGATGTCTCAAAGCAAAACCTTGTCTTTTGTGGTGCTCCAAACCTCTGTGTCCTCCAAACCTCTGTGTCCTCCAAACCTCTGTGTCCTCCAAACCTCTGTGTCCTCCAAACCTCTGTGTCCTCCAAACCTCTGTGTCCTCCAAACCTCTGTGTCCTCCAAACCTCTGTGTCCTCCAAACCTCTGTGTTTCTGTATCACAATTCTTGTACCGGATGAAACTGATCGATGTTTTAGTTCTGCTTGCACCTGGGAACCACTAAACATTTTCTATTTCGAATGACCTTCTTGATGTACGTTTTCCTTAATACTTTATCGTCATGTCTCTCAGTGTCAAGCCCTTCAGATCACCTGTCATTCATCTGATGTCATTACGAGACTAACATAAAAGTCTTATTGTCAAGTAAGTGGGAGCTCCTCCTTGAGATTGCTTAACCAAGGTTGTCCTCGAACAAGTAAGACAAGGGGAGACTAAGTAATAGGTCAAGATATAAAGAAAAAGTTCGGTGTCTTACGCCTGGTCATGATAACCACATCTCAAGGATAGAACTCTGTGTGAAGGGTGTTGGGAAGCACAGGAATGGTCTTCAACACGTAGGCACTAGATGTCGGAAGCAAGACCACTTCTACATAATGGTGAGATCCACAGTTTACTCTCGTATTTCTAAACCTGCTTGGATGGAACTGGATCATTATTATATGTGGATGAGTAATGGAATCTTGAAATGATATATAAAATGAGAGATTATTATCTAAAAGTTTAGAAAATTGTGTATTCTTATGTGAATAGCTAAAAACAGAAAAGAAAAGAGAAGAAAATACGCGTGTAACGACTGGCCAAATAGAAACCTGGCGGTATCTGTCAACCCTGGCTTTATGTACCAGTGGTAGCGGCACGGGTTAAAGCCAGGGTATGGCTCAGTATACGTGGGTAGTGAGATGGCTCAGTATACGTGAGTAGTGAGATGGCTCAGTATACGTGGGTAGTGAGATGGCTCAGTATACGTGAGTAGTGAGATGGCTCAGTATTCGTGGGTATTGAGATGGCTCAGTATACGAGGGTAGTGAGGTGGGTCACTATACGTGGGTATTGAGGTGGCTCAGTATACGTGGGTAGTGAGGTGGCTCAGTATACGTGAGTATTGAGATGGCTCAGTATACGTGGGTATTGAGATGGCTCAGTATACGTGGGTATTGAGATGGCTCAGTATACGTGAGTAGTGAGATGGCTCAGTATACGTGAGCAGTGAGATGGCTCAGTATACGTGAGTAGTGAGATGGCTCAGTATACGCGAGCAGTGAGATGGCTCAGTATACGTGAGTATTGAGATGGCTCAGTATACGTAGGTAGTGAGATGGCTCAGTATACGTGGGTATTGAGATGGCTCAGTATACGTGGGTAGTGAGATGGCTCAGTATACGTGAGTATTGAGATGGCTCAGTATACGTGGGTAGTGAGATGGCTCAGTATACGTGGGTAGTGAGATGGCTCAGTATACGTGGGTATTGAGATGGCTCAGTATACGTGGGTAGTGAGGTGGGTCACTATACGTGGGTATTGAGGTGGCTCAGTATACGTGAGTAGAGATGGCTCAGTATACGTGAGTAGTGAGATGGCTCAGTATACGTGGGTATTGAGATGGCTCAGTATACGTGGGTAGTGAGATGGCTCAGTATACGTGGGTATTGAGATGGCTCAGTATACGTGGGTAGTGAGATGGCTCAGTATACGTGAGTAGTGAGATGGCTCAGTATACGTGGGTATTGAGATGGCTCAGTATACGTGGGTATTGAGGTGGCTCAGTATACGTGGATATTGAGATGGCTCAGTATACGTGGGTATTGAGATGGCTCAGTATACGTGAGTATTGAGGTGGCTCAGTATACGTGAGTAGTGAGATGGCTCAGTATACGTGAGTAGTGAGATGGCTCAGTATACGTGGGTATTGAGATGGCTCAGTATACGTGGGTATTGAGGTGGCTCAGTATACGTGAGTAGTGAGATGGCTCAGTGTACGTGGGTAGTGAGATGGCTCAGTATACGTGAGCAGTGAGATGGCTCAGTATACGTGAGTAGTGAGATGGCTCAGTATACTTGGGTATTGAGATGGCTCAGTATACGTGAGTAGTGAGATGGCTCAGTATACGTGAGTAGTGAGATGGCTCAGTATACGTGGGTATTGAGATGGCTCAGTATACGTGAGTAGTGAGATGGCTCAGTGTACGTGGGTAGTGAGATGGCTCAGTATACGTGAGTAGTGAGATGGCTCAGTATACGTGAGTAGTGAGATGGCTCAGTATACGTGAGCAGTGAGATGGCTCAGTATACGTGAGTAGTGAGATGGCTCAGTGTACGTGGGTATTGAGATGGCTCAGTATACGTGAGCAGTGAGATGGCTCAGTGTTCGTGAGTAGTGAGATGGCTCAGTGTACGTGGGTATTGAGATGGCTCAGTGTACGTGAGTAGTGAGATGGCTCAGTATACGTGAGTAGTGAGATGGCTCAGTATACGTGAGTAGTGAGATGGCTCATTATACGTGAGTATTGAGATGGCTCAGTATACGTGAGCAGTGAGATGGCTCAGTATACGTGAGTAGTGAGATGGCTCAGTGTTCGTGGGTATTGAGATGGCTCAGTATACGTGAGCAGTGAGATGGCTCAGTGTTCGTGAGTAGTGAGATGGCTCAGTGTACGTGGGTATTGAGATGGCTCAGTATACGTGAGCAGTGAGATGGCTCAGTATACGTGAGTAGTGAGATGGCTCAGTGTACGTGGGTATTGAGATGGCTCAGTATACGTGAGCAATGAGATGGCTCAGTGTTCGTGAGTAGTGAGATGGCTCAGTGTACGTGGGTCTTGAGATGGCTCAGTGTACGTGAGTAGTGAGATGGCTCAGTATACGTGGGTACTGAGATGGCTCAGTGTACGTGAGTAGAGGTGGATTTGCTTTAGTTAAGATAAAAAGTGATTCGAATTATGGGTTATTTAAGTCAGATAATTTCCATAACAACATACCATACGTAGTGAGGCAAGAAATACAAATAAACCAAGGATTATGTTTTTGTGAAATTGATATTGTGTATTAGTAATGATATAGCTTTATTGTGTATTAGTGACGTTAATGATATAGCTTTATTGTGTATTAGTAATGGTAATGATATAGCTTTATTGTGTATTAGTGACGTTAATGATATAGCTTTATTGTGTATTAGTGACGTTAATGATATAGCTTTATTGTGTATTAGTAATGGTAATGATATAGCTTTATTGTGTATTAGTAATGGTAATGATATAGCTTTATTGTGTATTAGTGACGTTAATGATATAGCTTTATTGTGTATTAGTAATGGTAATGATATAGCTTTATTGTGTATTAGTAATGTTAATGATATAGCTTTATTGTGTGTTAGTAATGGTAATGATATAGCTTTATTGTGTATTAGTAATGGTAATGATATAGCTTTATTGTGTATTAGTAATGGTAATGATATACCTTTATTGTGTATTAGTAATGGTAATGATATAGCTTTATTGTGTATTAGTAATGGTAATGATATAGCTTTATTGTGTATTAGTGACGTTAATGATATAGCTTTATTGTGTATTAGTAATGGTAATGATATAGCTTTATTGTGTATTAGTAATGGTAATGATATAGCTTTATTGTGTATTAGTAATGGTAATGATATAGCTTTATTGTGTATTAGTAATGGTAATGATATAGCTTTATTGTGTATTAGTAATGGTAATGATATAGCTTTATTGTGTATTAGTAATGGTAATGATATAGCTTTATTGTGTATTAGTAATGGTAATGATATAGCTTTATTGTGTATTAGTGACGTTAATGATATAGCTTTATTGTGTATTAGTAATGGTAATGATATAACTTTATTGTGTATTAGTAATGGTAATGATATAGCTTTATTGTGTATTAGTAATGTTAATGATATAGCTTTATTGTGTATTAGTAATGGTAATGATATAGCTTTATTGTGTATTAGTAATGGTAATGATATAGCTTTATTGTGTATTAGTAATGGTAATGATATAGCTTTATTGTGTATTAGTAATGTCAATGATATAGCTTTATTGTGTATTAGTGACGTTAATGATATAGCTTTATTGTGTATTAGTAATGTTAATGATATAGCTTTGATGAGCCTTCAAAATTTGTGTAACGAAGTATCAAAACTATTTACCAATATGGTAGATACGTTTTATTAGAAAGAATATATATACTAGAATTTCGAGAAGCATATATCTATGTAAATATAAAAATAAATATGTAGATAATCTAAAAAACATTTTAAATGAAAGATGTGATTTAGAATATAATTTTGTTGTTATTATGTAAAGAGTATAATGATTCTAATCAAAGACAGGTGATATAATTGCATTTCAAACATATTCTGAAAGTTCGTACATTTCTAAGGTTGAAAGCATACCGTTGAGAATATTGATTTATCATTATGATAACAAGTAGTGGTGATGTTACAAGGAGATGGAGTGAGAATTTTGAAGGTTTGTTGAATGTGTTTGATGATAGAGTGGCAGATATAGGTTGTTTTGGTCGAGGTGGTGTGCAAAGTGAGAGGGTTAGGGAAAATGATTTGGTAAACAGAGAAGAGGTAGTAAAAGCTTTGCGGAAGATGAAAGCCGGCAAGGCAGCGGTTTATATGGTATTGCAGTGGAATTTATTAAAAAAGGGTTGACTGTATTGTTGACTGGTTGGTAAGGTTATTTACTGTATGTATTACTCATGGTGAGGTGCCTGAGGATTGGCGGAATGCGTGCATAGGTCCATTGTACAAAGGCAAAGGGGATAAAAGTGAGTGCTCAAATTATAGAGGTATAAGTTTGTTGAGTATTCCTGGCAAATTATATGGGAGGGTATTGATTGAGAGGGTGAAGGCATGTACAGAGCATCAGATTGGGGAAGAGCAGTGTGGTTTCAGAAGTGGTAGAGGATGTGTGGATCAGGTATTTGCTTTGAAGAATGTATGTGAGAAATACTTGGAAAAGCAAATGGATTTGTATGTAGCATTTATGGATCTGGAGAAGACATATGATAGAGTTGATAGAGATGCTCTGTGGAAGGTATTAAGAATATATGGTGTGGGAGGCAAGTTGTTAGAAGCAGTGAAAAGTTTTTATCGAGGATGTAAGGCATGTGTACGTGTAGGAAGAGAGGAAAGTGATTGGTTCTCAGTGAATGTAGGTTTGCAGCAGGGGTGTGTGATGTCTCCATGGTTGTTTAATTTGTTTATGGATGGGGTTGTTAGGAAGGCGAATGCAAAAGTTTTGGAAAGAGGGGCAAATATACAGTCTGTTGTGGATGAGAGAGCTTGGGAAGTGAGTCAGTTGCTGTTCGCTGATGATACAGCGCTGGTGGCTGATTCATGTGAGAAACTGCAGAAGCTGGTGACTGAGTTTGGTAGAGTGTGTGAAAGAGGAAAGCTGAGAGTAAATGTGAATAAGAGCAAGGTTATTAGGTACAGTAGGGTGGAGGGTCAAGTCAAGTGGGAGGTGAGTTTGAATGGAGAAAAACTGGAGGAAGTGAAGTGTTTTACTTATCTGGGAGTGGATCCGGCAGCGGATGGAAAGATGGAAGCGGAAGTAAATCATAGGGTGGGGGAGGGGGCGAAAGTTCTGGGAGCGTTGAAGAATGTGTGGAAGTCGAGATCATCTTGGAAAGCAAAAATGGGAATCTTTTAAGGAATAGTGGTTCCAACAATGTTATATGGTTGCGAGGCGTGGGCTATGGATAGAGTTTTGCGCAGGAGGGTGGATGTGCTGGAAATGAGATGTTTGAGGACATGATGTGCTGTGAGGTGGTTTGATCGAGTAAGAAATGTAAGGGTAAGAGAGATGTGTGGTAATAAAAAGAGTGTGGTTGAGAGAGCAGAAGAGGGTGTTTTGAAATGGTTTGGTCACATGGAGAGAATGAGTGAGGAAAGATCGACCAAGAGGATATATATGTCAGAGGTGGAGGGTATAAGAAGTGGGAGACCAAATTGGAGGTGGAAAGATGGAGTGAAAAAGATTTTGAATGATCGGAGCCTGAACATGCAGGAAGGTGAAAGGAGTGCAAGGAATAGAGTGAATTGGAACGATGTGGTATGCCGAGGTCGATGTGCTGTCAATGGATTGAACCAGGGCATGTGAAGCGTCTGGGGTAAATCATGGAAAGTTGTGTGGGGCCTGGATGTGGAAAGGGAGCTGTTGTTTCGGTGCACTATTACATGTCAGCTAGAGACTGAGTGTGAACGAATGTGGCCTTTGTTGTCTTTTCCTAGCGCTACCTCACACACATGAGGGGGGAGGGGCTTATGATTTCATGTGTGGCGGGGTGGCGATGGTAATGAATATGTATATACTTCTCGTTCCCTCCACCTCTGACACTTATATCCTCTTGGACAATCTTTCCTCACTCATTCCGTCCATGTGACCAAACCATTTCGAAACACCCTCTTCTGCTCTCTCTCAACCACACTCTTTTTATTACCACACATCTCTCTTACCCTATTATTACTTACTCGATCAAACCACCTCACACCACATATTGCCCTCAAACATCTCATTTCCAGCACATCCACCTTCAAACACCCATTTTTGCTTTCCGACATAATGTTCTCAACTTCCACACATTCTTCATCGCTTCCAGAACTTTCGCCCCCTCCCCCACCCTATGATTCACTTTCGCTTCCATGTTTCCATCCGCTGCCAAAATCCACTCCCAGATATCTAAAACACCTCACTTCCTCCGTTTTTCTCCATTCAAACTTACCTCCCAACTGACTTGTCCCTCAACCCTACTGTGCCCAATAACTTTGCTCTCATTCACATTTACTCTCAGCTTTCTTCTTTCACACACATTACCAAACTCAATCACCAGCTTCTGCAGTTTCTCACACGAATCAGCCACCAGCGCTGTGTCATCAACAAACAACAACTGACTCGCTTCCCAAGCTCTCATCCACAACAGACTGCATACTTGCCCCCTTTTCCAAAACTTTTGCATTCACCTCCCTAACAACCCCATCCATAAACAAATTAAACAACCATGGAGACATCACACACCCCTGCCGCAAACCTACATTCACTGAGAACCATTCACCTTCCTCTCTTCCTACACGTACACATGCCTTACATCCTCGAAAGAAACTTCTCAATGCGTCCAACAACTTGCCTCCCACACCATATATTCTTAATACCTTCCACAAAGCATGGCTATCAACTCTATCATATGCCTTCTCCAGATCCATAAATACTACACACAAATCCATTTCCTTTTCTGGTATTTCTCACATACATTCTTCAAACCAAACACCTGATCCACACATCCTCTACCACTTCTGAAACCACACTGCTCTTCCCCAATCTGATGCTCTGTATATGCCTTCACCCTCTCAATCAATACCCTACCATATGATTTCCCAGGAATACTCAACAAACTTATACCTCTGTAATTATGTGCTAAAAAAGGTGATTGGGAATACCTGGTTTAAAAAGAGAGATATACATAAGTATGCGTATTTAAGTAGGAGAGATGGCCAGAGAGCGTTATTGGATTATGTGTTGACTGATAGGCGCGCAAAAGAGAGACTTTTGGATGTTAATGTGCTGAGAGGTGCAACTGGAGGGATGTCTCATCATTATCTTGTGGAGGCGAAAGTGAAGATTTGTAGAGGTTTTCAGAAAAGAAGAGAGAATGTTGGGGTGAAGAGAGTGGTGAGAGTAAGTGAGCTTGGGAAGGAGACTTGCGTGAGGAAGTACCAGAAGAGACTGAGTACAGAATGGAAAAAGGTGAGAACAAAGGACGTAAGGGGAGTGGAGAAGGAATGGGATGTATTTAGGGAAGCAGTAATGGCTTGCGCAAAAGATGCTCGTGGCATGAGAAGCGTGGGTGGTGGGCAGATTAGAAAGGGTAGTGAGTGGTGGGATGAAGAAGTAAGATTATTAGTGAAAGAGAAGAGAGAGGCATTTGGACGATTTTTGCAGGGAATTAATGCAAATGACTGATGTATAAAAGAAAGAGGCAAGGGGTCAAGAGAAAGGTGCAAGAGGTGAAAAAGAGGGCAAATGAGAGTTGGGGTGAGAGAGTATCATTAAATTTTAGAGAGAATAAAAAGATGTTTTGGAAGGAGTTAGATAAAGTGCGTAAGACAAGGGAACAAATAGGAACTTCAGTGAAGGGGGCTCATGGGGAGGTGATAACAAGTAGTGGTGATGTGAGAAGGAGATGGAGTGAGTATTTTGAAGGTTTTTTGAATGTGTTGGATGATAGAGTGGCAGATATAGGGTGTTTTGGTCGAGGTGGTGTGCAAAGTGAGAGGGTTAGGAAAAATGATTTGGTAAACAGAGAAGAGGTAGTAAAAGCTTTGAGGAAGATGAAAGCCGGCAAGGTAGCGAGTTTGGATGGCATTGCAGTGGAATGTACTGAAAAAGGGGGTGACTGTATTCTTGACTGGTTGGTAAGGTTATTTAATGTATGTATGACTCATGGTGAAGTGCTGAGGATTGGATAAATGCTTGCATAGTGCCATTGTACAACGGCAAAGGGGATAAATGTGAGTGCTCAAATTACAGAGGTATAAGTTTGTTGAGTATTTCTGGGAAATTGTGAGGGTATTGATTGAGAGTGTGAAGGTATATACAGAGCATCAGATTGGGGAAGAGCAGTGTGGTTTCAGAAGTGGTAGAGAATGTGTGGATCAGATGTTTACTTTGAAGAATGTATGTGAGAAATGCTTAGAAAAGCAAATGGATTTGTATGCAACATTTATGGATCTGGAGAAGGCATATGATAGAGTTGATAGAGATGCTCTGTGGAAGGTATTAAGAATATATGGTGTGGGAGGCAAGTTGTTAGAAGCATTGAGAAGTTTCTTCCGAGGATGTAAGGGATGTGTACGAGTAGGAAGAGATGGAAGTGATTGGTTCTCAGTGAATGTAGGTTTGCGGCAGGGGTGTGTGATGTCTCCATGGTTGTTTAATTTGTTTGTGGATAGGGATGCTAGGAAGGTGAATGCAAGAGTTTTGGAAAAAGGCGCAAGTATGCGGTCTGTTTTGGATGAGGGAGCTTGGGAAGTGAGTCAGTTGTTGTTCGCTGTTGATACAGCGCTGGTGGCTGATTCATGTGAGAAACTGCAGAAGCTGGTGACTGAGTTTGGTGAAGTATGTGAAAGAAGAAAGCTGAGAGTAAATATGAATAAGAGCAAGGTTTTTATGTACAGTAGGGTTGAGAGACAAGTCAAGTGGGAGGTAAGTTTGAATGGAGAAAAACTGGAGGAAGTGAAGTGTTTTAGATATCTGGGAGTGGATTTGGCAGCGGATGGAACCATGGAAGCGGAAGTAAATCATAGGGTGGGGGAGGGGTCGAAAGTTCTGGAGGCGTTGAAGAATGTGTGGAAGTCGAGAACATTATCTCGGAAAGCAAAAATGGGTATGTTTGAAGGAATAGTGGTTCCAACAATGCTATATGGTTGCGAGGCGTGGGCTATAGATAGAGTTGTGCGGAGGAGGGTGGATGTGCTGGAAATGAGATGTTTGAGGACAATATGTGGTTTGATCGAGTAAGTAATAATAGGGTAAGAGAGATGTGTGGTAATAAAAAGAGTGTGGTTGAGAGAGCAGAAGAGGGTGTTTTGAAATGGTTTGGTCACGTTGAGAGAATGAGTGAGGAAAGATTGACAAAGAGGATATATGTGTCAGAGGTGGAGGGAACAAGGAGAAATGGGAGACCAAATTGGAGGTGGAAAGATGGAGTGAAAAAGATTTTGAGTGATCGGGGCCTGAACATGCAGGAGGGTGAAAGGCGTGCAAGGAATAGAGTGAATTGGATCGATGTGGTATACCGGGGTCGACGTGCTGTCAGTGGATTGAACCAGGGGTCAGGGTGTGGAAAGGGAGCTGTGGTTTCAGTGCATTATACATGATTGCTAGACACTGAGTGTGAACGAATGTGGCCTTTGTTTTCTTTTCCTAGCGCTACCTCCCGCACATGAGGGGGAAGGGGATTGTTATTTCATGTGTGGCGAGGTGGCGATGGGAATGAATAAAGGCAGACAGTATGAATTATGTACATGTGTATATATGTATATGTCTGTGTATGTATATATATGTATATGTTAAGATGTATAGGTATGTATATTTTCGAGTGTGGACGTGTATGTATATACATGTGTATGTGGGTGGGTTGGGCCATTCTTTCGTCTGTTCCCTTGCACTACCCGCTAACGCGGGAGACAGTGACAAAGCAATATATATATATATATATATATATATATATATATATATATATATATATATATATATATATATATATATATATATATATATATATATATATATATATATATATATATATATATATATATATATATATATATACATATATATATATATATTTGTCGCTGTCTCCCGCGTTTGCGAGGTAGAGCAAGGAAACAGACGAAAGAAATGGCCCAACCCACCCCCATACACATGTATATACATACGTCCACACACGCAAATATACATACCTACACAACTTTCCATGGTTTACCCCAGACGCTTCACATGCCCTAATTCAATCCACTGACAGCACGTCAACCCCGGTATACCACATCGATCCAATTCACTCTATTCCTTGCCCTCCTTTCACCCTCCTGCATGTTCAGGCCCCGATCACGCAAAATCTTTTTCACTCCATCTTTCCACCTCCAGTTTGGTCTCCACTTCTCCTCGTTCCCTCCACCTCCGACACATATATCCTCTTGGTCAATCTTTCCTCACTCATTCTCTCCATGTGCCCAAACCATTTCAAAACACCCCCTTCTGCTCTCTCAACCACGCTCTTTTTATTTCCACACATCTCTCTTACCCTTACGTTACTTACTCGATCAAACCACCTCACACCACACATTGTCCTCAAACATCTCATTTCCAGCACATCCATCCTCCTGCGCACAACTCTATCCATAGCCCACGCCTCGCAACCATACAACATTGTTGGAACCACTATTCCTTCAAACATACCCATTTTTGCTTTCCGAGATAATGTTCTCGACTTCCACACATTCTTCAAGGCTCCCAGAATTTTCGCCCCCTACCCCATCCTATGATCCACTTCCGCTTCCATGGTTCCATCCGCTGCCAGATCCACTCCTAGATATCTAAAACACTTTACTTCCTCCAGTTTTTCTCCATTCAAACATACCTCCCAATTGACTTGACCCTCAACCCTACTATACCTAATTACCTTGCTCTTATTCACATTTACTCTTAACTTTCTTCTTTCACACACTTTACCAAACTCAATCACCAGCTTCTGCAGTTTCTCACATGAATCAGCCACCAGCGCTGTATCATCAGCGAACAACAACTGACTCACTTCCCAAGCTCTCTCATCCCCAACAAACTTCATACTTGCCCCTCTTTCCAAAACTCTTGCATTCACCTCCCTAACAACCCCATCCATAAACAAAGTAAAAAACCATGGCGACATCACACAACCCTGCCGCAAACCTACATTCACTGAGAACCAATCACTTTCCTCTCTTCCTACACGTACACATGCCTTACATCCTCGATAAAAACTTTTCACTGCTTCTAACAACTTGCCACCCACACCATATATTTTTAATACCTTCCACAGAGCATCTCTATCAACTCTATCATATGCCTTCTCCAGATCCATAAATGCTACATACAAATCCATTTGCTTTTTTAAGTATTTCTCACATACATTCTTCAAAGCAAACACCTGATCCACACATCCTCTACCACTTCTGAAACCACACTGCTCTTCCCCAATCTGATGCTCTGTACATGCCTTCACCCTCTCAATCAATACCCTCCCATATGATTTACCAGGAATACTCAACAAACTTATACCTCTGTAATTTGAGCACTCACTCTTATCCAATTTGCCTTTGTACAATGGCACTATGCACGCATTCCGCCAATCCTCAGGCACCTCACCATGAGTCATACATACATTAAATAATCTTACCAACCAGTCAACAATACAGTCACCCCCTTTTTTGATAAATTCCACTGCAATACCATCCAAACTTGCTGCCTTGCCGGCTTTCATCTTCCGCAAAGCTTTTACTACCTCTTCTCTGTTTACCAAATCATTTTCCCTAACCCTCTCACTTTGCACACCACCTCGACCAAAACACCCTATATCTGCCACTCTATCATCAAACACATTCAACAAACCTTCAAAATATTCACTCCATCTCCTTCTCACATCACCACTACTTGTTATCACCTCCCCATTTGCGCCCTTCACTGAAGTTCCCATTTGCTCCCTTGTCTTACGCACTTTATTTACCTCCTTCCAGAACATCTTTTTATTCTCCCTAAAATTTAATGATACTCTCTCACCCCAACTCTCATTTGCATTCTTTTTCACCTCTTGCACCTTTCTCTTGACCTCCTGTCTCTTTCTTTTATATATCTCCCACTCAATTGCATTTTTTCCCTGCAAAAAATCGTCCAAATGCCTCTCTCTTCTCTTTCACTAATAATCTTACTTCTTCATCCCACCACTCACTACCCTTTCTAATCAACCCACCTCCCACTCTTCTCATGCCACAAGCATCTTTGGCGCAATCCATCACTGATTCCCTAAATACATCCCATTCCTCCCCCACTCCCCTTACTTCCATTGTTCTCACCTTTTTCCATTCTGTACTCAGTCTCTCCTGGTACTTCCTCACACAAGTCTCCTTCCCAAGCTCACTTACTCTCACCACCCTCTTCACTCCAACATTCACTCTTCTTTTCTGAAAACCCATACAAATCTTCACCTTAGCCTCCACAAGATAATGATCAGACATCCCTCCAGTTGCACCTCTCAGCACATTAACATCCAAAAGTCTCTCTTTCGCGCGCCTGTCAATTAACACGTAATCCAATAACGCTCTCTGGCCATCTCTCCTACTTACATACGTATACTTATGTATATCTCGCTTTTTAAACCAGCTATTCCCAATCACCAGTCCTTTTTCAGCACATAAATCTACAAGCTCTTCACCATTTCCATTTAGAACACTGAACACCCCATGTATACCAATTATTCCCTCAACTGCCACATTACTCACCTTTGCATTCAAATCATCCATCACTATAACCCGGTCTCGTGCATCAAAACCACTAACACACTCATTCAGCTGCTCCCAAAACACTTGCCTCTCATGATCTTTCTTCTCATGCCCCAATATATGCATATATATATATGCACCAATAATCACCCATCTCTCTCCATCATCTTTCAGTTTTACCCATATTAATCGAGAATTTACTTTCTTATATTCTATCACCTATATCACATATATATATATATTTTTTTTCTTTTAAACTATTCGCCATTTCCCGCGTTAGCGAGGTAGCGTTAAGAACAGAGGACTGGGCCTTTGTGGAATATCCTCACCTGGCCCCCCTCTGTTCCTTCTTTTGGAAAATTAAAAAAAAAATGAGAGGGGAGGATTTCCAGCCTCCCGCTCCCTCCCCTTTTAGTCGCCTTCTACGACACGCAGGGAATACGTGGGAAGTATTCTTAATCCCCTATCCCCAGTGATTACATATATATATATATATATATATATATATATATATATATATATATATATATATATATATATATATCCCTGGGGATAGGGGATTAAGAATACTTCCCACGTATTCCCTGCGTGTCGTAGAAGGCGACTAAAAGGGGAGGGAGCGGGGGGCTGGAAATCCTTCCCTCTCGGGTTTTTTTTTTTTTTTTTTCAATTTTCCAAAAGAAGGAACAGAGAATTGGGCCAGGTGAGGGTATTCCCTCAAAGGCCCAGTCCTCTGTTCTTAACGCTACCTCGCTAATGCGGGAAATGGCGAATAGTTTGAAAGAAAATATATAGACGAAAGAATGGCCCAACCCACCCACATACACATGTATATACATAAACGTCCACACACGCAAATACACATACGTATACATCTCAACGTATACATATATATACACACAGACATATACATATTTAGAAATGTACATAGTTCATACTGTCTGCCTACATTCATTCCCATCGCCACCCCGCCACAAATGAAATAACAACCCCCTCCCCCCTCATATGCGCGAGGTAGCACTAGGAAAAGACAACAAAGGCCACATTCGTTCACACTTAGTCTCTAGCTGTCATGTAATAATGCACCGAAACAACAGCTCCCTTTCCACATCCAGGCCCCACACAACTTTCCATGGTTTACCCCAGACGCTACACATGCCCTGGTTCAATCCATTGACAGCACGTCTACCCCGGTATAACACATCGTTCCAATTCACTCTATTCCTTGCACGCCTTTCACCCTCCTGCATGTTCAGGCCGCGATCACTTAAAATCTTTTTCACTCCATCTTTCCATCTCCAATTTGGTCTCCTGCTTCTCCTTGTTCCCTCCACCTCTGACACATATATCCACTTGGTCAATCTTTCCTCACTCATTCTCTCCATGTGACCAAACCATTTCAAAACACCCTCTTCTGCTCTCTCAACCACACTCTTTTTATTACCACACATCTCTCTTACCCTATTATTACTTACTCGATCAAACCACCTCACAACACATATTGTCCTCAAACATCTCATTTCCAGCACATCCACCCTTCTCCGCACAACTCTATCCATTGCCCAAGCCTCGCAACCATACAACATTGTTGGAACCACTATTCCTTCAAACATACCCATTTTTGCTTTCCGAGATAATGTTCTCGATTTCCACACATTTTTCAACGCTCCCAGAACTTTCACCCCGTCCCCAACCCTATGATTCACTTTCACTTCCATGGTTCCATCCGCTGCCAAATCCACTCCCAGATATCTAAAACACTTCACTTCCTCCAGTTTTTCTCCATTCAAACTTACCTCCCAATTGACTTGGCCCTCAACCCTACTGTACATAAAAACCTTGCTCTTATTCATATTTACTCTCAGCTTTCTTCTTTCACACACTTTACCAAACTCAGTCACCAGCTTCTGCAGTTTCTCACATGAATCAGCCACCAGCGCTGTATCATCAGCGAACAACAACTGACTCACTTCCCAAGCTCTCTCATCCACAACAGACTGCATACTTGCCCCTCTTTCCAAAACTCTTGCATTCACCTTCCTGACAACCCCATCCATAAACAAATTAAACAACCATGGAGACATCACACATCCCTGTTGCAAACCTACATTCACTGTGAACCAATCACTTTCCTCTCTTCCTACACGTACACATGCCTTACATCCTCGATAAAAACTTTTCACTGCTTCTATCTACTTGCCTCCCTCACCATATATTCTTAATACCTTCCACAGAGTATCTCTATCAACTCTATCATATACCTTCTCCAGATCCATAAATGCTACATACAAATCCATTTGCTTTTCTAAGTATTTCTCACATACGTTCTTCAAAGCAAACACATGATCCACACATTCACTACCACTTCTGAAACCACACTGCTCTTCCCCAATCTGATGCTCTGTACATGCCTTCACCCTCTCAATCAATACCCTCCCATATAATTTACCAGGAATACTCAACAAACTTATACCTCTGTAATTTGAGCACTCAATTTTATCCCCTTTGCCTTTGTACAATGGCACTATGCAAGCATTCCGCCAATCCTCAGGCACCTCACCATGAGTCATACATACATTAAATAACCTTACCAACCAGTCAACAATACAGTCACCCCCTTTTTTAATAAATTCCACTGCAGTACCATCCAAACTCGCTGCCTTGCCGGCTTTCATCTTCCTCAAAGCTTTTACTACCTCTTCTCTATTTACCAAATCATTCTCCCTAACCCTCTCACTTTGCACACCACCTCGACGAAAACACCCTATATCTGCCACTCTATCATCAAACACATTCAACAAATCTTCAAAATACTCACTCCATCTCCTTCTCACATCACACTACTTGTTATCATCTCCCCATGAGCCCCCTTCACTGAAGTTCCCATTTGTTCCCTTGTCTTACGCACTTTATTTACCTCCTTCCAAAACATCTTTTTATTCTCCCTAAAATTTAATGAAACCCTCTTACTCCAACTCTCATTGCCTTCTTTTTCACCTCTTGAACCTTTCTCTTGATCTCCTGCCTCTTTCTTTTATACATCTTCCAGTCATTTGCATTATTTCCCTGCAAAAATCGTCCAAATGCCTCTCTCTTCTCTTTCATTAATAATCTTACTTCTTCATCCCACCACTCACTACCCTTTCTAATCTGCCCACCTCCCACGCTTCTCATGCAACAAGCATCTTTTGCAAAAGCCATCATTGCTTCCCTAAATACATCCCATTCCTCCCTCAATCCCCTTACGTCCTTTGTTCTCACCTTTTTCCATTCTGTACTGTCTCTCCTGGTACTTCCTCACACAAGTCCCCTTCCAAGCTCACTTACTCTCACCACCCTCTTCACCCCAGCATTCACTCTTCTTTTCTGAAAACCCATACAAATCTTCACCTTAGCCTCCACAAGATAATGATCAGACATCCCTCCAGTTGTACCTCTCAGCACATTAACATCCATAAGTCTCTCTTTCGCGCGCCTGTCAATTAACACGTAATCCAATAACGCTCTCTGGCCATCTCTCCTACTTACATACGTATACTTATGTATATCTCGCTTTTTAAACCAGGTATTCCCAATCACCAGTCCTTTTTCAGCACATAAATCTACAGGCTCTTCACCATTTCCATTTACAACACTGAACACTCCATGTACACCAATTTCTCCCTCAACTGCCACATTACTCACCTTGGCATTCAAATCACCCATCACTATAACCCGGTCTCGTGCATCAAAACCGCTAACACACTCATTCAGCTGCTCCCAAAACACTTGCCTATCATGATCTTTCTTCTCATGCCCAGGTGCATATGCACCAATAATCACCCATCTCTCTCCATCAACTTTCAGTTTTACCCGTATCAATCTAGAGTTTACTTTCTTACACTCTATCATATACTCCCACCACTCCTGTTTCAGGAGTAGTGCTACTCCTTCCCTTGCTCTTGTCCTCTCACTAACCCCTGACTTTACTCCCAAGACATTCCCAAACCACTCTTCCCCTTTACCCTTGAGCTTCGTTTCACTCAGAGCCAAAACATCTAGGTTCCTTTCCTAAAACATACTACCTATCTCTCCTTTTTTCACATCTTGGTTACATCCACCCACATTTACACACCCCAATCTGAGCCTTCGAGGAGGATGAGCACTCCCCGCGTGACTCCTTCTTCTGTTTCCCCTTTTAGAAAGTTAAAATACAAGGAGGGGAGGGTTTCTGGCCCCCGCTCTCGTCCCCTTTAGTCGCCTTCTACGACACGTGAGAAATGCGTGGGAAGTATTCTTTCTCCCCTATCCCCAGGGGATAGTGAGATAGTGATATATATATATATATATATATATATATATATATATATATATATATATATATATATATATATATATATATACAAATGGATTTGTATGTAGCATTTATGGATCTGGAGAAGGCATATGATAGAGTTGATAGAGATGCTCTGTGGAAGGTATTAAGAATATATGGTGTGGGAGGCAAGTTGTTAGAAGCAGTGAAAAGTTTTTATCGAGGATGTAAGGCATGTGTACGTGTAGGAAGAGAGGAAAGTGATTGGTTCTCAGTGAATGTAGGTTTGCGGCAGGGGTGTGTGATGTCTCCATGGTTGTTTAATTTGTTTATGGATGGGGTTGTTAGGGAGGTGAATGCAAGAGTTTTGGAAAGAGAGGCAAGTATGAAGTCTGTTGGGGATGAGAGAGCTTGGGAAGTGAGTCAGTTGTTGCTCGCTGATGATACAGCGCTGGTGGCTGATTCATGTGAGAAACTGCAGAAGCTGGTGACTGAGTTTGGTAAAGTGTGTGAAAGAAGAAAGTTAAGAGTAAATGTGAATAAGAGCAAGGTTATTAGGTACAGTAGGGTTGAGGATCAAGTCAACTGGGAGGTGAGTTTGAATGGAGAAAAATTGGAGGAAGTGAAGTGTTTTAGATATCTGGGAGTGGATCTGGCAGCGGATGGAACCATGGAAGCGGAAGTGGATCATAGGGTGGGGGAGGGGGCGAAAATTCTGGGAGCCTTGAAGAATGTGTGGAAGTCGAAAACATTATCTCGGAAAGCAAAAATGGGTATGCTTGAAGGAATAGTGGTTCCAACAATGTTGTATGGTTGCGAGGCGTGGGCTATGGATAGAGTTGTGCGCAGGAGGATGGATGTGCTGGAAATGAGATGTTTGAGGACAATGTGTGGTGTGAGGTGGTTTGATCGAGTAAGTAACGTAAGGGTAAGAGAGATGTGTGGAAATAAAAAGAGCGGGGGTGAGAGAGCAGAAGAGGGTGTTTTGAAGTGGTTTGGGCACATGGAGAGAATGAGTGAGGAAAGATTGACCAAGAGGACATATGTGTCGGAGGTGGAGGGAACGAGGAGAAGAGGGAGACCAAATTGGAGGTGGAAAGATGGAGTGAAAAAGATTTTGTGTGATCGGGGCCTGAACATGCAGGAGGGTGAAAGGAGGGCAAGGAATAGAGTGAATTGGAGCGATGTGGTATACCGGGGTTGACGTGCTGTCAGTGGATTGAATCAAGGGCATGTGAAGCGTCTGGGGTAAACCATGGAAAGCTGTGTAGGTATGTATATTTGCGTGTGTGGACGTATGTATATACATGTGTATGGGGGGGGGGGTTGGGCCATTTCTTTCGTCTGTTTCCTTGCGCTACCTCGCAAACACAAGAGACAGAGACAAAGCAAAAAAGAAAAAAAAAAAAAATATATATATATATATATATATATATATATATATATATATATATATATATATATATATATATATATATATATATATATATATATATATATTGAACAGTGGGATGGTGGAAGATTCCCAGGTTGGCCAAAGGAGACAGGTGGTGCCCTTGCAGCAATGGGAGCTCATCTTGATTTGTCTGCATTTTCATCGTCAGAGGAACTTATGTCACTTGGTCTTGATCGTCTTAAGTCAGCTTTGATGGCTCTTGGTCTAAAGTGTGGAGGGACTCTGGAGGAAAGGGCACAAAGGCTTTTCAGAACAAAAGGAATGTCTGTGGAAGAGCTTGACCCATCCTTGTTTGCAAAATCCAAGACTGGGAAGGTAACTAAGGGGCGAGAAACTGAAAAAATCAAAGAGCTTGCTATGTTAGAGGCACAAGTGTACCGCCTTACTGAAATTCTCAGTGAGCAACGAGCAGCTGCCAAAGAAAATGTTCAGCGTAAACAAGCCAGGAGGGACGGGGAGGAGGAGGAAGAAGAGGAAGCTTCAGCATCTGAATCTGAGGATGAGGCTGATGATGAAGTGCCATATAATCCAAAGAACCTTCCATTAGGATGGGATGGTAAAACTATCCCTTATTGGCTATACAAGCTCCATGGTCTTAACATTAGCTATAACTGTGAAATCTGTGGAAATTTCCCTTATAAAGGCCCTAAGGCTTTCCAAAGGCACTTTGCAGAGTGGCGACATGCTCATGGCATGAGGTGCTTAGGCATCCCAAACACTGCCCACTTTGCAAATGTCACACAGATTGAAGATGCCTTAAAGTTGTGGGAGAAGCTTAAAGTTCAGAAAACTGCTGAGAGATGGCAGTCAGAGCAGGAAGAGGAATATGAAGATTCTCAGAGGAATGTTGTAAATCGGAAAACCTACGATGATCTCAAGAGACAAGGGCTCTTGTAGAACTAGATTATAGTATAATGTTCGTGCATTTGATGTATTTGAGCATTTTATTATAAAAAGTTCGTAATGTAATGTATGTAAATGCACACTGTATAACTGTTATAGTATACCATACGGTTTTATTTTAAAAGATTCTAAATTATTGCAGATCAAACAAGTGTTTCAACTGGCCCCACTGAGAAAGGTGCTCATTGGGCTTTGCTTAAGCCAATGGACCAGGGGATATCTATTTTCAAGGACCACTATTCATGGAGGGCATTTGCCAAGCTGGTGAAGGCTACAGATGATGACCAGATGACTGTGCAGAATATGTTGGAAGTCCTTCAGCATCAGATATGCCATCACGCTCATCTGCCAGGCCTACAAGTTTATCACCAATTTTGCCAGGCGCGTCACATTTCCTGAGATGTTAACTAGTTCGGGCCCGCAGCCGCAGCCGCAGCAGCAGCCGCATCTGCACCCGCTGCTCGGATACGTCTCTCACGGCAACAAGATCCTGTCTCGTAACCTCAACGGCACGCTCAGCTGGATGGAGGCATCATTGTAGAGATACCTGAGGGTGAGATGAACAGCCCATACCCCACATTCTACTTTCCTCATCATCCTGTCGTCAGGGAAGTCAGCACCACAAGTAAAGCATCCTCCTCGAAGGCTCAGAGTGGGGTGCCTAAATGTGTGTGGATGTAACCAAGATGTGAAAAAAGGAGAGATAGGTAGTATGTTTGAGGAAAGGAACCTGGATGTTTTGGCTCTGAGTGAAACGAAGCTCAAGGGTAAAGGGGAAGAGTGGTTTGGGAATGTCTTGGGAGTAAAGTCAGGGGTTAGTGAGAGGACAAGAGCAAGGGAAGGAGTAGCAATACTCTTGAAACAGGAGTTGTGGGAGTATGTGATAGAGTGCAAGAAAGTAAATTCCCGATTAATATGGGTAAAACTGAAAGTTGATGGAGAGAGGTGGGTGATTATTGGTGTATATGCACCTGGGCATGAGAAGAAAGATCAAGAGAGGCAAGTGTTTTGGGAGCAGCTGAATGAGTGTGTTAGTGGTTTTGATGCACGAGACCGGGTTATAGTGATGGGTGATTTGAATGCAAAGGTGAGTAATGTGGCAGTTGAGGGAATAATTGGTATACATGGGGTGTTCAGTGTTCTAAATGGAAATGGTGAAGAGCCTGTAGATTTATGTGCTGAAAAAGGACTGATGATTGGGAATAGCTGGTTTAAAAAGCGAGATATACATAAGTATACGTATGTAAGTAGGAGAGATGGCCAGAGAGCGTTATTGGATTACGTGTTAATTGACAGGCGTGCGAAAGAGAGACTTTTGGATGTTAATGTGCTGAGAGGTGCAACTAGAGGGATGTCTGATCATTATCTTGTGGAGGCTAAGGTGAAGATTTGTATGGGTTTTCAGAAAAGAAGAGTGAATGTTGGGGTGAAGAGGGTGGTGAGAGTAAGTGAGCTTGAGAAGGAGACCTGTGTGAGGAAGTACCAGGAGAGACTGAGTACAGAATGGAAAAAGGTGAGAACAATGGAAGCAAGGGGAGTGGGGGAGGAATGGGATGTATTTAGGGAATCAGTGATGGATTGCGCAAAAGATGCTTGTGGCATGAGAAGAGTGGGAGGTGGGTTGATTAGAAAGGGTAGTGAGTGGTGGGATGAAGAGGTAAGAGTATTAGTGAAAGAGAAGAAAGAGGCATTTGGACGATTTTTGCAGGGAAAAAATGCAATTGAGTGGGAGATGTATAAAAGAAAGAGACAGGGGGTCAAGAGAAAGGTGCAAGAGGTGAAAAAAAGGGCAAATGAGAGTTGGGGTGAGAGAGTATCATTAAATTTTAGGGAGAATAAAAAGATGTTCTGGAAGGAGGTAAATAAGGTGCGTAAGACAAGGGAGCAAATGGGAACTTCAGTGAAGGGCGCAAATGGGGAGGTGATAACAAGTAGTGGTGATGTGAGAAGGAGATGGAGTGAGTATTTTGAAGGTTTGTTGAATGTGTTTGATGATAGAGTGGCAGATATAGGGTGTTTTGGTCGAGGTGGTGTGCAAAGTGAGAGGTTAGGGAAAATGATTTGGTAAACAGAGAAGAGGTAGTGGAAGCTTTGCGGAAGATGAAAGCCGGCAAGGCAGCAGGTTTGGATGGTATTGCAGTGGAATTTATTAAAAAAGGGGGTGACTGTATTGTTGACTGGTTGGTAAGGTTATTTAATGTATGTATGACTCATGGTGAGGTGCCTGAGGATTGGCGGAATGCGTGCATAGTGCCATTGTACAAAGGCAAATGGGATAAGAGTGAGTGCTCAAATTACAGAGGTATAAGTTTGTTGAGTATTCCTGGTAAATTATATGGGAGGGTATTGATTGAGAGGGTGAAGGCATGTACAGAGCATCAGATTGGGGAAGAGCAGTGTGGTTTCAGAAGTGGTAGAGGATGTGTGGATCAGGTGTTTGCTCTGAAGAATGTATGTGAGAAATACTTAGAAAGCAAATGGATTTGTATGTAGCATTTATGGATCTGGAGAAGGCATATGATAGAGTTAATAGAGATGCTCTGTGGAAGGTATTAAGAATATATGGTGTGGGAGGAAAGTTGTTAGAAGCAGTGAAAAGTTTTTATCGAGGATGTAAGGCATGTGTACGTGTAGGAAGAGAGGAAAGTGATTGGTTCTCAGTGAATGTAGGTTTGCGGCAGGGGTGTGTGATGTCTCCATGGTTGTTTAATTTGTTTATGGATGGGGTTGTTAGGGAGGTAAATGCAAGAGTTTTGGAAAGAGGGGCAAGTATGAAGTCTGTTGGGGATGAGAGAGCTTGGGAAGTGAGTCAGTTGTTGTTCGCTGATGATACAGCGCTGGTGGCTGATTCATGTGAGAAACTGCAGAAGCTGGTGACTGAGTTTGGTAAAGTGTGTGGAAGAAGAAAGTTAAGAGTAAATGTGAATAAGAGCAAGGTTATTAGGTACAGTAGGGTTGAGGGTCAAGTCAATTGGGAGGTGAGTTTGAATGGAGAAAAACTGGAGGAAGTGAAGTGTTTTAGATATCTGGGAGTGGATCTGGCAGCGGATGGAACCATGGAAGCGGAAGTGGATCATAGGGTGGGGGAGGGGGCGAAAATTCTGGGGGCCTTGAAGAATGTGTGGAAGTCGAGAACATTATCTCGGAAAGCAAAAATGGGTATGTTTGAAGGAATAGTGGTTCCAACAATGTTGTATGGTTGCGAGGCGTGGGCTATGGATAGAGTTGTGCGCAGGAGGATGGATGTGCTGGAAATGAGATGTTTGAGGACAATGTGTGGTGTGAGGTGGTTTGATCGAGTGAGTAACGTAAGGGTAAGAGAGATGTGTGGAAATAAAAAGAGCGTGGTTGAGAGAGCAGAAGAGGGTGTTTTGAAGTGGTTTGGGCACATGGAGAGGATGAGTGAGGAAAGATTGACCAAGAGGATATATGTGTCGGAGGTGGAGGGAGCAAGGAGAAGAGGGAAACCAAATTGGAGGTGGAAAGATGGAGTGAAAAAGATTTTGTGTGATCGGGGCCTGAACATGCAGGAGGGTGAAAGGAGGGCAAGGAAGAGAGTGAATTGGAGCGATGTGGTATACCGGGGTTGACGTGCTGTCAGTGGATTGAATCAAGGCATGTGAAGCGTCTGGGGTAAACCATGGAAAGCTGTGTAGGTATGTATATTTGCGTGTGTGGACTTATGTATATACATGTGTATGGGGGGGGGGGTTGGGCCATTTCTTTCGTCTGTTTCCTTGCGCTACCTCGCAAACGCGGGAGACAGCGACAAAGTATGAAAAAAAAAAAAAAAATATATATATATATATATATATATATATATATATATATATATATATATATATATATATATATATATATTCCTATGAGTCCGCGAGGAAAATGAAACACGATAAGTTCCCAAGTGCATTTTCGCTTAATAATCACATCATCAGGGGAGACACAAGAGAGATATTTAAGTCAGTTGATATACATCGAAGAGACAAAGCTAGGACGCCATGTTTACCAAATGGCGTCCTAGTTCCGTCTCTTCGATGTATATCAACTGACTGTTATATTTCTCTCTTGTGTCTCCCCTGATGATGTGATTATTACACGAAAGTGCACTTGGGAACTTTTCGTGTTTCATATTCCCCGTGGACTCATAGGAATATATATATATATATATATATATATATATATATATATATATATATATATATATATATATATATATATATATATATATATATATATATCTTTTTTTCTTTTTTTTTTTGCCGCTGTCCTCCGCGTTTGCGAGGTAGCGCAAGGAAGCAGACGAAAGAAATGGCCCAACCCACCCCCATACACATGTATATAAATACGTCCACACACGCAAATATACATACCTACACAGCTTTCCATGGTTTACTCCAGACGCTTCACATGACCTGATTCAATCCTGTGGTATAACCCCGGTATACCACATCGATCCAATTCACTCTATTCCTTGCCCTCCTTTCACCCTCCTGCATGTTCAGGCCCCGATCACACAAAATCTTTTTCACTCCATCTTTCCACCTCCAATTTGGTCTCCCTCTTCTCCTCGTTCCCTCCACCTCCGACACATATATCCTCTTGGTCAATCTTTCCTCACTCATTCTCTCCATGTGCCCAAACCATTTCAAAACACCCTCTTCTGCTCTCTCAACCACGCTCTTTTTATTTCCACACATCTCTCTTACCCTTACGTTACTTACTCGATCAAACCACCTCACACCACACATTGTCCTCAAACATCTCATTTCCAGCACATCCATCCTCCTGCGCACAACTCTATCCATAGCCCACGCCTCGCAACCATACAACATTGTTGGAACCACTATTCCTTCAAACATACCCATTTTTGCTTTCCGAGATAATGTTCTCGACTTCCACACATTCTTCAAGACTCCCAGGATTTTCGCCCCCTCCCCCACCCTATGATCCACTTCCGCTTCCATAGTTCCATCCGCTGCCAGATCCACTCCTAGATATCTAAAACACTTTACTTCCTCCAGTTTTTCTCCATTCAAACTCACCTCCCAATTGACTTGACCCTCAACCCTACTGTACCTAATTACCTTGCTCTTATTCACATTTACTCTTAACTTTCTTCTTTCACACACTTTACCAAACTCAGTCACCAGCTTCTGCAGTTTCTCACATGAATCAGCCACCAGCGCTGTATCATCAGCGAACAACAACTGACTCACTTCCCAAGCTCTCTCATCCCCAACAGACTTCATACTTGCCCCTCTTTCCAAAACTCTTGCATTCACCTCCCTAACAACCCCATCCATAAACAAATCAAAAAACCATGGAGACATCACACACCCCTGCCGCAAACCTACATTCACTGAGAACCAATCACTTTCCTCTCTTCCTACACGTACACATGCCTTACATCCTCGATAAAAACTTTTCACTGCTTCTAACAACTTGCCTCCCACACCATATATTCTTAATACCTTCCACAGAGCATCTCTATCAACTCTATCATATGCCTTCTCCAGATCCATAAATGCTACATACAAATCCATTTGCTTTTCTAAGTATTTCTCACATGCATTCTTCAAAGCAAACACCTGATCCACACATCCTCTACCACTTCTGAAACCACACTGCTCTTCCCCAGTCTGATGCTCTGTACATGCCTTCACCCTCTCAATCAATACCCTCCCATATAATTTACCTGGAATACTCAACAAACTTATACCTCTGTAATTTGAGCACTCATTCTTATCCCATTTGCCTTTGTACAATGGCACTATGCAAGCATTCCGCCAATCCTCAGGCACCTTACCATGAGTCATACATACCAACCAGTCAATAATACAGTCACCCCCTTTTTTAATAAATTCCACTGCAATACCATCCAAACCTGCTGCCTTGCCGGCTTTCATCTCCGCAAAGCATTTACTGCCTCTTTTCTGTTTACCAAATCATTTTCCCTAACCCTCTCACTTTGCACACCACCTCGACCAAAACACCCTATATCTGCCACTCTATCATCAAACACATTCAACAAACCTTCAAAATACTCACTCCATCTCCTTCTCACATCACCACTACTTGTTATCACCTCCCCATTTGCGCCCTTCACTGAAGTTCCCATTTGCTCCCTTGTCTTACGCACTTTATTTACCTCCTTCCAGAACATCTTTTTATTCTCCCTAAAATTTAATGATACTCTCTCACCCCAACTCTCATTTGCCCTCTTTTTCACCTCTTGCACCTTTCTCTTGACCTCCTGTCTCTTTCTTTTATACATCTCCCACTCAATTGCATTTTTTCCCTGCAAAAATCGTCCAAATGCCTCTCTCTTCTCTTTCACTAATAATCTTACTTCTTCATCCCACCACTCACTACCCTTTCTAATCAACCCACCTCCCACTCTTCTCATGCCACAAGCATCTTTTGCGCAATCCATCACTGATTCCCTAAATACATCCCATTCCTCCCCCACTCCCCTTACTTCCATTGTTCTCACCTTTTTCCATTCTGTACTCAGTCTCTCCTGGTACTTCCTCACACAAGTCTCCTTCCCAAGCTCACTTACTCTCACTACCCTCTTCACCCCAACATTCTCTCTTCTTTTCTGAAAACCCATACAAATCTTCACCTTCGCCTCCACAAGATAATAATCAGACATCCCTCCAGTTGCACCTCTCAGCACATTAACATCCAAAAGTCTCTCTTTCGCGCGCCTGTCAATTAACACGTAATCCAATAACGCTCTCTGGCCATCTCTCCTACTTACATACGTATACTTATGTATATCTCGCTTTTTAAACCAGGTATTCCCAATCATCAGTCCTTTTTCAGCACATAAATCTACAAGCTCTTCACCATTTCCATTTACAACACTGAACACCCCATGTATACCAATTATTCCCTCAACTGCCACATTACTCACCTTTGCATTCAAATCACCCATCACTATAACCCGGTCTCGTGCATCAAAACCACTAACACACTCATTCAGCTGCTCCCAAAACACTTGCCTCTCATGATCTTTCTTCTCATGCCCAGGTGCATATGCACCAATAATCACCCATCTCTCTCCATCAACTTTCAGTTTTACCCATATATATATATATATATATATATATATATATATATATATATATATATATATATATATATATATATATATATATATATATATAGATAGATAGATAGATAGATAGATAGATAGATAGATAGATAGATAGATAGATACACGTGAGGGTGTCGATCGAGAGGGTGAAGGCATGTACAGAGCATCAGATTGGGAAAGAGCAGTGTGGTTTTAGAAATGGTAGAAGATGTGTGGATCAGGTGTTTGCTTTGAAAAATGTACGTGAGAAATACTTAGTAAGTAGATGGATTTGTATGTAGCATTTATGGATCTGTAGAAAGCATATTAGAGAATTGACAGAGATTCTCTGAGGAAGGTAGGAAGAATATATAGTGTGGGAGACAAGTTGCTGGAAGGCGTGAAAAGTTTTTATCAAGGATGTAAGGCATGTGTACGTGTAGGAAGAGAGGAAAGTGATTGGTTCCCAGTGAATGTCAGTTTGCGGCATTGGTGTGTGATTTCCCCATGGTTGTTTAATTTGTTTATGAATTGGGTTGTTAGGGAGGTGAATGCAAGAGTTTTGGAGAGAGAGGTAATTATGCAGTTTGTTGTGGATGAGGGAGCCTGGGAAGGGAGTCAGTTGTTGTTCGCCGATGATACAGCGCTGGTGGCTGATTTATGTGAGAAACTGCAGGGGTTGGTGACTGAGTTTGGAAAAGTGTGTGAAAGAAGAAAGTTGAGAGTAAATATGAATAAGAACAAGGTTAATAGGATCAGTAGGGTAGAGGGACAAATTAATTGGAATGTAAGTTTGAATGGAGAAAAATTTGAGGAAGTGAAGTGTTTTAGATATCTGGGAGTGGGCTTAGCAGCGGGTGGAACCATGGAAGCGGAACTGAGTCACAGGGTGGGAAAGGGGGCGAAGGTTCTGGGAGCGATGAAGAATGTGTGGAAGGAGAAAACGTTATCTCGGAGAGCAAAAATGGTATGTTTGAAGGAATAGTAGTTCCAAAAATGTTATATAGTTGCGAGGCTTTGGCTATAGATAGGGTTGTACTGAGGAGGGTGGATGTGTTAGAAATGAAATGTTTGAGGACAGTATGTGGTGTTAGGTGGTTTGATCGAGTAAGTAATGAAAGGGTAAGAGAGATATGTGGAAATAAAGCGTGTGGTTGAGAGAGCAGAAGAGGATGTATTGAAATTGTTTGGTCACATGGAGAGAATGATTGAGGAAAGATTGACCAAGAGGATATATGTGTCGGAGGTGGAGGGAACAAGGAGAAGCAGGAGACCAAACTGGAGGTGGAAGGATGGAGTGAAAAAGATTTTGAGTGATCGGGGCCTGAACATACAGGAGGGTGAAAGGCGTGCAAGGAATAGAGTGAACTGTAACGATGTGATATACCGAGGTCGACGTGCTGTTAATGGACTGAACCAGGGCATGTGAAACGTCTGGGGTAAACCATGGAAAGTTCTGTGGGGCCTGGATGTGGAAAGGGAGCTGTGGTTTCGGTGCATTATTACATGACAGCTAGAGACTGAGTGTGAACGAATGTGGCCTTTGTTGTCAGTTTTCATAGCTTTATCTTTCTCACTGCACTCCTAAGTAACCTCTCTCTCACAAATCTTTCAACCCTCACAACTTTTCCTTTCCATCAAGATTCAAGAAAGATTATCGTGGCTTTATCTCCAGCCACCACCAACATGGAGAGATTCAGAGATCAATAACACATACACAGTCTTATTGGGTCATCACAACCCGGAGGTCAATAATCAAGTCAGTCTATCGAGAATTCTCCAACGATCAACTTGACGTGTGTTCTTGTCAGCAACAAGTCGGAGGTGTGTACTTGGGGTTAGGGTGTCATATTGGCGCAGGTCAAGGGTGTGTACTTGGGGTTAGGGTGTCATATTGGCGCAGGTCGAGGGTGTGTACTTGGGGTTAGGGTGTCATATTGGCGCAGGTCAAGGGTGTGTACTTGGGGTTAGGGTGTCATATTGGCGCAGGTCGAGGGTGTGTACTTGGGGTTAGGGTGTCATATTCGCGCAGGTCGAGGGTGTGTACTTGGGGTTAGGGTGTCATATTGGCGCAGGTCGAGGGTGTGTACTTGGGGTTAGGGTGTCATATTGGCGCAGGTCGAGGGTGTGTACTTGGGGTTAGGGTGTCATATTGGCGCAGGTCGAGGGTGTGTACTTGGGGTTAGGGTGTCATATTGGCGCAGGTCGAGGGTGTGTACTTGGGGTTAGGGTGTCATATTGGCGCAGGTCGAGGGTATGTACTTGGGGTTAGGGTGTCATATTGGTGCAGGTCGAGGGTGTGTACTTGGGGTTAGGGTGTCATATTGGCGCAGGTCGGGGGTGTGTACTTGGGGTTAGGGTGTCATATTGGCGTAGGTCGAGGGTGTGTACTTGGGGTTAGGGTGTCATATTGGCGTAGGTCGAGGGTGTGTACTTGGGGTTAGGGTGTCATATTGGCGCAGGTCGAGGGTGTGTACTTGGGGTTAGGGTGTCATATTGGCGTAGGTCGAGGGTGTGTACTTGGGGTTAGGGTGTCATATTGGCGCAGGTCGGGGGTGTGTACTTGGGGTTAGGGTGTCATATTGGCGCAGGTCGGGGGTGTGTACTTGGGGTTAGGGTGTCATATTGGCGCAGGTCGGGGGTGTGTACTTGGGGTTAGGGTGTCATATTGGCGTAGGTCGAGGGTGTGTACTTGGGGTTGGGTGTCATATTGGCGTAGGTCGAGGGTGTGTACTTGGGGTTGGGGTGTTATTATTGGCGCAGGTCGAGGGTGTGTACTTGGGGTTAGGGTGTCATATTGGCGTAGGTCGAGGGTGTGTACTTGGGGTTGGGTGTCATATTGGCGTAGGTCGAGGGTGTGTACTTGGGGTTAGGGTGTCATATTGGCGCAGGTCGGGGGTGTGTACTTGGGGTTAGGGTGTCATATTGGCGCAGGTCGGGGGTGTGTACTTGGGGTTAGGGTGTCATATTGGCGTAGGTCGAGGGTGTGTACTTGGGGTTGGGTGTCATATTGGCGTAGGTCGAGGGTGTGTACTTGGGGTTGGGGTGTTATTATTGGCGCAGGTCGAGGGTGTGTACTTGGGGTTAGGGTGTCATATTGGCGCAGGTCGAGGGTGTGTACTTGGGGTTAGGGAGTTATTATTGGCGCAGGTCGGGGGTGTGTACCTGGCCCGTGTGTAGCTGTTGGGCTGGTAGGTGTATGTGTGTCTTGTGTCAAATGTTTATTTTCTTCATCTTGTCAACAGTGAATAATAAATCATGTAATGTTGTGGTCTGTTGTGTTGACCAGCAGACCGGCTGCCCAGGAAGGTGGGTCATCACACCTGCTGTGTTGATCACACTTCTCCACAATATAGAAAAATAATTACTTTATTTCTTTTTAATAAAAATATGATTATATAAAATACTCAATAAAGAAAATAAAAATAAAATATTTTGTAAAGCTTTTCTATATTATTTTATATAATTATATCTTCTTCAGAAAAAAATATTTTAATTCTTTTATATGAATTATTTTCAAACATTTTTCAAATACAATTACTTACCTTACTTTCCTACCCCAATTTTGAAGGCTATTATAGTAGCTAAAATGTATTGATTATTTCAAATTTGTAAGATTTAATTATACAAACGTGTCCGCGTTGTTATGTGAGTAACTATGATGTCCGTGATGTGATGTGAGTTACTAAGATGTTCGTAATGTGATGAGTTACTATGATGTCCGTTATGTGATGTGAGTTACTAAGATGTCCGTGATGTGATGTGAGTTACTAAGATGCCCCTGATGTGATGTTAGTTACTAAGATGTCCATGATGTGATTTGAGTTACTAAGATGCCCCTGATGTGATGTTAGTTACTAAGATGTCCGTGATGTGATGTGAGTTACTAAGATGCCCCTGATGTGATGTTAGTTACTAAGATGTCCATGATGTGATTTGAGTTACTAAGATGCCCCTGATGTGATGTTAGTTACTAAGATGTCCATGATGTGATTTGAGTTACTAAGATGCCCCTGATGTGATGTTAGTTACTATGATGTCCGTGATGTGATGTGAGTTACTAAGATGCCCCTGATGTGATGTTAGTTACTAAGATGTCCATGATGCGATGTGAGTTATGATGATGTCCGTGATGTGATGTGGGTTACTAAGATGTTCGTGATGTGATGAGTTACTATGATGTCCGTTAGGTGATGTGAGTTACTAAGATGTCCGTGATGTGATGTGAGTTACTAAGATGTTCGTAATGTGATGTGAGTTACTAAGATGTCCGTGATGTGGTGTGTTACTAAGATGTTCGTAATGTGATGTGAGTTTCTAAGATGTTCGTGATGTGATGTGAGTTACTAAGATGTCCGTGATATAATGAGTTACTATAGTGTCCGTTATGTGATGTGAGTTACTAAGATGCCCGTGATGTGGTGGGAGTTACTAAAATGTTCGTGATGTGATGTGAGTTACTAAGATGTCCGTGATGTGATGAGTTACTATGATGTCCGTTATGTGATGTGAGTTACTAAGATGTCCGTGATGTGATGAGTTACTATGATGTCCGTGATGTGAGTTACTAAGATGTTCGTAATGTGATGTGAGTTACTAAGATGTCTGTGATGTGACGTGAGTTACTAAGATGTCCATGATGTGATGTGAGTTACTAAGATGTCCATGATGTGCTGTGAATTACTAAGATGTCCATGATGTGGTGCGAGTTACTAAGATGTCAGTGATGTGGTGGGAGTTACTAAGATGTCCGTGATGTGGTGGGAGTTACTAAGATGTTCGTGATGTGATGTGAGTTACTAAGATGTCCGTGATGTGATGTGAGTTACTATGATGTCCATGATGTGATGTGAGTTACTAAGATGTCCATGATGTGATGTGAGTTATTAAGATGTCTGTGATGTGACGTGAGTTACTAAGATGTCCATGATGTGATGTGAGTTACTAAGATGTCCATGATGTGCTGTGAATTACTAAGATGTCCATGATGTGGTGCGAGTTACTAAGATGTCAGTGATGTGGTGGGAGTTACTAAGATGTCCGTGATGTGATGTGAGTTACTAAGATGTTCGTGATGTGATGTGAGTTATTAAGATGTTCGTGATGTGATGTGAGTTATCAAGATGTCCGTGATGTGATGTGAGTTATTAAGATGTCCATGATGTGATGTGAGTTATTAAGATGTCCGTGATGTGAGTTACTAAGATGTCCATGAAAGGATGTAAAGATGTACTCTTACAATATAAGAGTAGTGGATGACTGGAGAAAGCTGAATTATGAGACAGTGAATGCACATATCAAGTAGAAGTTAAAAATGTTGTATGACTGTAGAGATGGTGGAAGAGATGGGGTCCTACTTGTGTAAAACTCCCTTCCTGTACAGTACACACACACAGGAGCAGGGAAAGGATGGATGGACCCCTTTGGAGAGAGAATTATTTTATTAAGCCTGTTCTCTAGTGATAAAACCTTGCCAATGATGACTTTTCACTCGCAGCATAAACCAAAAGTGGGTTGAGTCTGATAATGTTGACTCTTTTGGAGTTTGAAGTTCTTTGAAGAGGCTGTACTCCAAATACTACAGCCTTACCAAAGCTTACTTTTCCCATAGAGTGTAACCTCATTCCAGAGGGATCCAGAAACACCCCCAACTAATATATCACTGACAAGACTCATACCCATTGAAATAACTTGACAAACGCTAGACGACCATTCTGTAGACAAACACTAGTCATTTTCCTGTCCACACTCTGTGCATTACCCATCCTTCAACACTAAAAACACCTTTTCAACACAAGACTTCATCATTTCATTGCAACTACCAAAAGAAATACATCAAGCACTCTATTTTCTGCACTGGAGGCCCTTATATCTTTATGAAGCTCCTGCAGCAATTAGGAAGTTGGCTACAATCACCATTTAAGACCATAGGTCATTAAGTGTTGCGATATATGTGTCTAATGTGCAGAGGAAATTAGTAGTAAGTGTTTGGTATTTCTTCTTTATGGCAAATACCTCATGGACGTGAAGGGTTTTCAGATACGTAGAAATGTGTTTGTAGAGTTGTAGTGATGGATAATGATCTCCAGAGCATAAAGAGAAGAATGTGACTCATGGTTATTTAGGGGAGTGTAGCTTCAGATGGGTGTATATATGGTGGATGGGAGTTTGAGGTCAGCTCGTTAATTCACTGTGGCTTTAACTGCCCTGATTGTGGCACTTGGAGTGAACGGTAAGTGGGTACTTGTTTTTTTTCTTTGGATTTTTTGTAGGTTTTTCTTAACTTTATTATGTTTGAGTGAAGCTGGTTTGTTGGATTTTTTTTTTTAGCAGGGTCTTATTAATATATTTATGTGTCCTCCAGGAGAAGGAATTTCATTAAAATTGGTCAGAAGTGCCTCACAAGTGAGAACTGGTGTAGTGCAGTTAGTGTGGATCTTCTGTAATGTGGGCCAGACCTCATTGCTGTGGGTCTTGTGGTTTGTTGTATTGATGAAAGAATACTAGTTTCCAGCTTGTCCTTCATTGATTAGGTTTGTGATGGTGTAATTTTGAGTTGGATTTCATTCTCTGATTTCTAATGATGGTGAGTGATTCTGTCTGAGCAGGTTTCTTTGTTTTATAAATTGTATAACTTGTGAGAGAAGTTATATTTCTTCCCTTATCCTTGTTGTATGAACTGGCTTGGTTGGAGATGTTGATGAAATGTGAGATAGCAGTATTTAGGGATAGGAAATCATTCATACAGAAATTATGCAGCTTTTTTCCAATTCTGATGGGAAGGTTGGCCATTTTACTTTCCTGTGGTATGTTTATGTCTTTCTGATGGTTTTATGGCTTGAGTGGGACTGGTGGAGTGGTAAAAAAAGATGCACAAATGGTCAAATGACAGTTCACAAAGTGTGCTCCAGGCAGTCCATACGTGTAGGGTCAGTAAGCATGATGGCGTGGGAGTCTGGTTGGCCAGTTGCATCAGTTAAGGATATTGAAAAGTTGCAGTTGCCTTTAAGAAGAGTTCACCTTGGGGATCTTGGATGGTAGGGCTGTGCCAAGTGGTAGGGTGAGCATTGAAATCTTCACAGAATTAAGTGTTGGGTATGTTGGTCAGGTCTTGTAAGGTGGGGAGTATATATGGAGGGGTATATGAAAGTCAGAGGTATGTGGATGCTGATTATGTTGATGTTAGTAGTGTGAGGTATTATTCTTATGGATTGTATTCTTAGGGTGTTGTCACTGTCAGTGAGCTGTTTCTAGTGTCAGAGATGATAAATAATGGTATGTTTCAGTGGGTGTGTGTTATGAGTCATCCTTGTCCTTGTTTTTCTTCTCTTACATTTGTATAGTTGTAGAAAAAGGTGGGAGGGAGGATTTAGATGTGAAACTGGTTTCTTGGATGAGCACTTTGTGGATTTTGTGTTCTTGGAGTTGGTTGAGAATTTCTGTATGTTGGTTCTTAATGACATTAGCACTGAGTTGCAGGATGTTTTGCTTTCTGCTGGATTCTGTGGGTTAGTGGAGTTTGTTTGTGAAGAGTGAGACTGAGCATTTTGAGCTGTTGGGTGTTGGGGTTAAGGAGGTTTGTGAGGGGGGGTTTGGGAGTTACTGTCTGAGTGGTTGCTGCATGTCCTGTGTTCTGAGTAGCCTTTTATGGATGACTGAATTGAGGTTGCACCAGTGAATCATAACGGGGAGATTATGATATTCTTAGATTAAAAAACCCTACTTATAAATCTAAGAATTTCTACATTGTTTTTATTGCTTATTTGCCCTGCTTATTTGGATATAGGTCCACAGAGATCATTTTCAACATTTACCTTTTGCAGCTCAATAGAATTCATATTATAGCCATCCTTCTTGATTCTTTTATTTTATTTATTTTGCTTTGTCGCTGTCTCCCGCGTTTGCGAGGTAGCACAAGGAAACAGACGAAAGAAATGGCCCAACCCACCCCCATACACATGTATATACACACACACGTCCACACACGCAAATATACATACCTATACATCTCAATGTACACATATATATACACACACATACACATACATATATACCCATGCACACAATTCACACTGTCTGCCTTTATTCTTTCCCATCGCCAACTCACCACACATGGAATACCATCCCCCTCCCCCCTCATGTGTGCGAGGTAGCGCTAGGAAAAGACAACAAAGGCCTCATTCGTTCACACTCAGTCTCTAGCTGTCATGCAATAATGCCCGAAACCACAGCTCCCTTTCCACATCCAGGCCCCACACAGCTTTCCATGGTTTACCCCTGACGCTTCACATGCCCTGATTCAATCCACTGACAGCACGTCAACCCCGGTATACCACATCGATCCAATTCACTCTATTCCTTGCCCTCCTTTCACCCTCCTGCATGTTCAGGCCCCGATCACACAAAATCTTTTTCACTCCATCTTTCCACCTCCAGTTTGGTCTCCCACTTCTCCTCGTTCCCTCCACCTCCGACACATATATCCTTTTGGTCAATCTTTCCTCACTCATTCTCTCCATGTGACCAAACCATTTCAAAACACCCTCTTCTGCTCTCTCAACCACGCTCTTTTTATTTCCACACATCTCTCTTACCCTTACATTACTTACTCGATCAAACCACCTCACACCACACATTGTCCTCAAACATCTCATTTCCAGCACATCCACCCTCCTGCGCACAACTCTATCCATAGCCCACGCCTCGCAACCATACAACATTGTTGGAACCACTTTTCCTTCAAACATACCCATTTTTGCTTTCCGAGATAATGTTCTCGACTTCCACACATTCTTCAAGGCTCCCAGGATTTTCGCCCCCTCTCCCACCCTATGATTCACTTCCGCTTCCATGGTTCCATCCGCTGCCAGATCCACTCCCAGATATCTAAAACACTTTACTTCCTCCAGTTTTTCTCCATTCAAACTTACCTCCCAATTGACTTGACCCTCAACCCTACCGTACCTAATAACCTTGCTCTTATTCACATTTACTCTTAACTTTCTTCTTTCACACACTTTACCAAACTCAGTCACCAGCTTCTGCAGTTCCTCACATGAATCAGCCACCAGCGCTGTATCATCAGCGAACAACAACTGACTCACTTCCCAAGCTCTCTCATCCACAACAGACTTCATTCTTGCCCCTCTTTCCAAAACTCTTGCATTCACCTCCCTAACAACCCCATCCATAAACAAATTAAACAACCATGGAGACATCACACACCCCTGCAAAAAAAAAAAAAAAAAAAAAAAAAAAATATATATATATATATATATATATATATACATGTGTGTGTGTAGGTTTTGCAGGGGTGTGTGATGTCTCCTTCTTGATTCTACTTATGATATATAAAACTTTACACTTATCAATATTGAAATTTATTTGCCACCGGTTAACCCACTCCATCACTTTCTCCTCATCAGTTTGTAGCTGCACGTTCTTAATTTCTATTGCATCTTTATTTTCCCAAGTAACTATTGTTTGCAAATTTTGCTGTCATACAATGCATTCCATTATCAATATCATTAAGATATATGAGAGAGAATTGATCCTTAGACTGATCCCTGTTCATGGCCAGTCAGCCAATTTCCTATTTGTTGTAGTACAAAAAATCAAAGAAGCATAGTTAATGAGTATGAACAGAAATAACAGAAATACAGTTTAGTGGACGGGATTTGGAGGTACAAACCTGGAGGAAAGAAGATGAAGCAATTAAAAGCAAACATAGTCTGATGGGTCTTCTCTGGATGTACTTGAGCCTGTTCAGTTAGAGAAAAGGACTAACACACACTCAAAGAGGGAAGTTAAGAGAGGGCAATTTTTTTTGGTAGAAGATCTACAGGTACAGAACATGAAGATTGATGGAGAGGAATGTATAGACCCAGGGTGCCACAAACAGGTACACAGGAAATAAAGTGAAGTGTCTGAAAGAATAATGCACACTGTTAGAGATGAAACAATCATGGATGTTTATGGTGTGGTTGATGGAACGTTTAGAAAAGAACAGAGCATACAGAACCAGAGCTTACCAGTAAAAGAGAGATTATAACTTTCTATTAGAGAAACAGAGGTAAACACTGCTATACCAAGGGATCTGTATTTGGAAAGGCACTGTAATTAGAAAGATTAATAAAGCAGAAGGTTGATATACATAAATCACTGATTATTTTTGTCATGGGAGATTATGATATACCAAATAAAGAAGAATAGGGAAAGAGGAGAAAATGTGCATTAAGAGATTGCTGGAGGCTGTGGGACTGCCAGATGCAATTTCCATGATATGGGAAAGGAGAATTTGTGTTTATAACTACGATGTGAGGGGGCAGCCAGTTTTGGTTACATTTGACACGGAGTCATCAAGCCAAGGAATAGGTACATAGGAAACCTATGACTCTTAAAGGCTAGGTGGAATTCAGTGGCATGATCATCGAATGTGATAAATCAAAGGAAGAGAGGGAGAAAAGCAGAAAACACAAATTAGAAGACAAAACCCTGGAGTTGTGACATGTGGGAAGATCAAATATCCCCACTAGAATGGAAGGCAAGAGTGTTGGGAGATGGTAATGTTGGACTAAAAGTAATGTATTCAAACATTGATGGAGTAATAGTTGGTGGTAAAGGGCTGGAATTCAAGGATCACACTTGATATTGTTGGATTCTCGGAAACCTGGTTATCAAAGAGATACTTTCTCACCTATTCTGCCCAGAGGAGTACATGAGAGTAAGAAAGGAAAGAGAGGCTAAAGAAGGGGAGGAATAGTCCTCTTAATAAGAAATAGCCTGAAATTTCAAGAAATAGTGGAAGATGGACCATTCAGACAATACATCAAGGGAAGAGTAATTGTAGGGAAGACGAGCATAATGGTGTTAACATTATTTAATCCTCAAAAGAATTACATAGATATGGAATGAATATACAATGATGACAATGAAGGAATGATCAGGATGGTACCTGAAGCAGTGGAATACTCACTTTTTAGAGATAGTAAACTACTGATTATTATAATGGGATAATAGGGATGTGTTATAAAGAGGCACACTAGGGGAATTTGGATGCTCATGGTGATAGAGAGTCATGAAGACAATTTTTAGTGCATAAAAGAAAATTTCCTATACCAACATATCAGGGAGCATACTAAGATAAGAGGAACTGATACACCATCATTGCTAGATTTTATCTTTCTACGCACAGTACTAGTATGGTTGTTGAGAACATAAATTTTACACCAACTGGAAGAAGAAATCGTGTAATACTCAAGTTTGACTACGTAGTGAATGAGGACGATAAAAGTGCATAGGAAGACAGGACATAAAGAGGAGTTATCATGGAAACTACACAGATCTCAATAATTTCTCTGGTAACTTAGATTGGGAAATGGAGTTCAGTAGCCAGGAATCAGGGTTTTATGGTGAAAATGTTCTTGAAATTTACAGTTAAGAAATAGAGACATGTGTACCTCACGCATCAGATAAAGAGGAAAGAGTGCAAAAGAGGAAGGAATGGTTAAATAAAATAGTGCCCATTAATGAAGAAGGCATGAGCAGGGTCTGTGAAAATTATATTGATGCAAATTGCTTTACTCCACTTAAAATGATTTTGGTGTCTGCCAGTGAAGTTGGCACCCTGTAGCAAACAGTGGCAACTATGTGATGTGCTGGCATACCACACAAGACCACTTCAGTAGCAGTTTAGCTGTTGCTGAAGGCATGAGTGTCTTGTTATGCTCACCACTTATGTGCTAGATCTTCATTACTTTTCCCTTTTTGTACCTCTACCACCTACTGTGGTTGGAAATACTCACTTTACAAGTAACAAAATAGCTTTTATAGTTGCACTTTTCAAGGAAAATAAGTTACTTAAGAAAATTTCAAAGATTAACAGTATGGGCATGAGATCAGTAAAACAGTATGTGAAGAAATTCAATAATAAAGGTGGCATCACTACACCAACCCATGTGAAACGCCCTAGGAAGGCCAGAAAAATCTCTCGACATACTCTGAAAGCTCTTAAATGTCAAATGGATGCAGATCCACACAGCTGAAAAAAAAAGATGAAAGAAAAAATCTCTAGACTGCTCAGCCTCAATGATGTGTTAATAAGGATGGTGTGGTGCTGCTTACACAAGGACCTTACTGCAGGTGTCATCCCAAACTGCTTGTAACCTGTAGTCACGAAAAGAAAGAGAGTTGATTTTTGCAAGAAATATGTAGTATGGGACACAGCTAATTTCAGAAGTGTCTCGTGGAATGATGAATCCACTTTTCCTATGACAGGCAGCTGTGGCGGGCATGTTCACTGTTGACCAGGCTGTGATCCATATGATCCCAAGTATATTGCAAGCACTGTAAGGTTCCCTGCTTCACTTATGTTATGGGATTGATTCGGGTATGATGGTGATGGGGACCTTGTAGTGCTGCCAAAGGATGAAACTATGAACAGACATAGTTAACTTAAGCTACTGTGTGACAGTCTTCCAGATTTGTTAACAAATTAGCAAGGCTGAAGTGTTCATGAAGGATGGAGCTCCCTGCCATATTGCCAAGCGAGTCACTGATTGGCTTAAGGACTGTGCAGTGGAATTTTTTCAGTGACTGGCCTCGATATTCACAGGATTTGAATCCAATAGAAAATTTGTGGGTTTTCATGAAAATGATGTTACATAAGAGGGTTGCTTCATTGCTACCTAAGTTGGAGGCAGTGACTCATAAAATTTGGGCAAAGATGGACCCTTAATAGCTTCAGAACCTTGATGATTCATTTCCTTGTCATTTCAAGTTAATAAAGAGAAGGAAACCAATATAGTACTAGTTGGTGGTCAATACACGGTTTTCACAGTGTTATTTCATGTGTATCCTGGATGGTTTTGATGCAGCCCTCTCACCCCTACTTTGACAAGCACTGTGTGTTAAAAAGCATAGGAGGTTCTTGGTGTGCAGTGGTGAAGATATAGATGGTACTCCAGCTGGCCAGCATTTGCAGGGTATGAAAGAGCATGGAACAGGGATAGCAGGATAAGAAAGGAGGAACAAAGAACTTTGAAAATTATATTGTCAACAAGGTAGATGAACACTCAAGACTTTTTCATAAATTCATCAAGGGTCCGTTGTTGGTTAAGGAGCAGCTTACAAGGTAAATGGATTCATAGGGTAAATTGTAAAGGATGATGTAAGGATGTATGAGGAACTGAATTCATTAGTGTTTTCACTGTAAAACTCACTATAGCCCCAACAGTAGGGCATTGGAATGGGTAGGAGGTATTTCAGTTTCTAAAGCACAGAGTACTCATCCTCCTCAAAGGCTCTGGCTGGGGTGTCTAAATGTGTGTGGATTTAACCAAGACGAGAAGAAAGGAGAAATAGTATGTTTGAGGAAGGAAAGAAACCTGGATGTTCTGGCTCTGAGTAAATCAAAACTCAAGGGTAAAGGAAAGGAATGGTTTGCAAATGTCTTAGGAGTAAAGTCAGGAATTGGTAAGAGGACATGGCAAGAGACTGGGTATCAGTGATGGGTGATTCAAATTCAAAGGTGTGTGATGTGGCAATTAAGGGTACAATTTGGGGGGCATGGGGTATTCAGTTTTATGAATGGAGATGGCAAAAAACTTATGGAGTTGTTTGCTAAAAAAAAAAAAAAAAAAGGAATGGTGATTGGAAAGACCTGGTTTTAAAAAATTTGATATACTCAAGAAAATGTATGTGAGAAGGAAAGATAGTCCTCAGGTATTATTGGATTACATATTAATTTTAGGGAGAATAAAAAGATGTTCTGGAAGGAGGTAAATAAAGTGCGTAAGACAAGGGAGCAAATGGGAACTTCAGTGAAGGGCGCAAATGGGGAGGTGATAACAAGTAGTGGTGATGTGAGAAGGAGATGGAGTGAGTATTTTGAAGGTTTGTTGAAGGTGTTTGATGATAGAGTGGCGGATATAGGGTGTTTTGGTCGAGGTGGTGTGCAAAGTGAGAGGGTTAGGGAAAATGATTTGGTAAACAGAGAAGAGGTAGTGAAAGCTTTGCGGAAGATGAAAGCCGGCAAGGCAGCAGGTTTGGATGGTATTGCAGTGGAATTTATTAAAAAAGGGGGTGACTGTATTGTTGACTGGTTGGTAAGGTTATTTAATGTATGTATGACTCGTGGTGAGGTGCCTGAGGATTGGCGGAATGCGTGCATAGTGCCATTGTACAAAGACAAAGGGGATAAGAATGAGTGCTCAAATTACAGAGGTATAAGTTTGTTGAGTATTCCTGGTAAATTATATGGGAGGGTATTGATTGAGAGGGTGAAGGCATGTACAGGCATCAGATTGGGGAAGAGCAGTGTGGTTTCAGAAGTGGTAGAGGATGTGTGGATCAGGTGTTTGCTTTGAAGAATGTATGTGAGAAATACTTAGAAAAGCAAATGGATTTGTATGTAGCATTTATGGATCTGGAGAAGGCATATGACAGAGTTGATAGAGATGCTCTGTGGAAGGTATTAAGAATATATGGTGTGGGAGGAAAGTTGTTAGAAGCAGTGAAAAGTTTTTATCGAGGATGTAAGGCATGTGTACGTGTAGGAAGAGAGGAAAGTGATTGGTTCTCAGTGAATGTAGGTTTGCGGCAGGGGTGTGTGATGTCTCCATGGTTGTTTAATTTGTTTATGGATGGGGTTGTTAGGGAGGTAAATGCAAGAGTTTTGGAAAGAGGGGCAAGTATGAAGTCTGTTGGGGATGAGAGAGCTTGGGAAGTGAGTCAGTTGTTGTTCGCTGATGATACAGCGCTGGTGGCTGATTCATGTGAGAAACTGCAGAAGCTGGTGACTGAGTTTGGTAAAGTGTGTGAAAGAAGAAAGTTAAGAGTAAATGTGAATAAGAGCAAGGTTATCAGGTACAGTAGGGTTGAGGGTCAAGTCAATTGGGAGGTGAGTTTGAATGGAGAAAAACTGGAGGAAGTGAAGTGTTTTAGATATCTGGGAGTGGATCTGGCAGCGGATGGAACCATGGAAGCGGAAGTGGATCATAGGGTGGGGGAGGGGGCAAAAATTCTGGGGGCCTTGAAGAATGTGTGGAAGTCGAGAACATTATCTCGGAAAGCAAAAATGGGTATGTTTGAAGGAATAGTGGTTCCAACAATGTTGTATGGTTGCGAGGCGTGGGCTATGGATAGAGTTGTGCGCAGGAGGATGGATGTGCTGGAAATGAGATGTTTGAGGACAATGTGTGGTGTAAGGTGGTTTGATCGAGTGAGTAACGTGAGGGTAAGAGAGATGTGTGGAAATAAAAAGAGCGTGGTTGAGAGAGCAGAAGAGGGTGTTTTGAAGTGGTTTGGGCACATGGAGAGGATGAGTGAGGAAAGATTGACCAAGAGGATATATGTGTTGGAGGTGGAGGGAACGAGGAGAAGAGGGAGACCAAATTGGAGGTGGAAAGATGGAGTGAAAAAGATTTTGTGTGATCGGGGCCTGAACATGCAGGAGGGTGAAAGGAGGGCAAGGAATAGAGTGAACTGGAGCGATGTGGTATACCGGGGTTGACGTGCTGTCAGTGGATTGAATCAAGGCATGTGAGGCGTCTGGGGTGAACCATGGAAAGCTGTGTAGGTATGTATATTTGCGTGTGTGGACGTATGTATATACATGTGTATGGGGGGGGGGTTGGGCCATTTCTTTCGTCTGTTTCCTTGCGCTACCTCGCAAACGCGGGAGACAGCGACAAAGTATAATAAATAAAATAAAATAAATTAATTGATTGGATGTAAAAGAGACTCTTTTGGATGTAAATGTGCTGAGAGGGACAGCCAGTTGGGTGTCCGATCACTATCTTTTAGAGGCAAAATTGAAGATCTGTGGAGGTTGTAGGGAAAGAGGAAAAAATTATTGGTGAGAAGAGAGTGAAGAAAGTGAGCAAGCATGGAAAAAAGACTCGTGAGAAGAAATCAGGAGAGACTGAGTGTAGAATGGCAAAAGGTGAAAATGAATGAAGTGGAGTGACTGAGAAATGGGAGGTATCTAGGGAAGCATTGTTTGCATGTGCGAGAGATGCATGTGGCATGCGAAAGATGGTAGGTGGGCAGATTAGAAAAGATAGTGAGTGATGCAATGAAGTTAAGTTGCTAGTAAAAGAGAAAAAGGAGGCATTTGGGCAGTACTTTCATGGAAAGGTGCAAATGATTGGTGGATGTATAAGAGAAGGCAGCAGGGGGTCAAGAGGAAGGTGCAGGGGTTGGAAAAGAAAGCATATTAGAATTGGAGTGAGCAAGTATCAGTAAACTTAGGGAGAATGTGATGTTTTGGAAAGAGGTTAATAATGTGCAAAAATAAGAGCAAATAGGATCATAGGTGAAGGGGGCAAAAGGGGAAGTGGTGACAGGTAGTGATGAAGTAAGAATATGGAGAGACAATTTTGAAAGACTGTTGAATGTTTCTGATGATTGAGTGGCAGATGTAGGATGTTTGGATGGGGGTGGTATGCGAAGTGAACAGGTTACGAAGAGCGGTTTGGGGAAGAAAAAAAAGGTAGTGAAAGTCTTATGAAGAACGAAATGTGGCAAGATGTCTGGAATAGATGGTATTGCAGTTGAATTTACTAAGAAAGGGGTGACTGTGTTATTGATTGGTTGGTAAGGATTTTTAGTGTTTACATGGATCATGGTGAAGTACATGAGGATTGGTGGAATTCATGTATAGTGCAATTGCATAAAAGGCAAAGGGGATAAAGGTAAGTGATCAAACTACAGGGGAATAGGGTCATTAAGTGTACCTTGTAAGTTTTATGGTAGGGTAATGATAGATAGATTGAAGGCATGTACAGGGTATCAGACTGGGGAGGAACAGTGTGGTTTCAGAAGTGGTAGAGGATGTGTGGATCAGGTGTTTGCATTGAAGAATATGTGTGAGAAATACTTAGAGAAATGGATGAATTTATATGTGAAATTTAGGGAAATGGAGAAAGCATACGACTGGGATGATAGAGATGCCTTGTGGAAGGTCTTAAGAATATATGGTCTGGGAGGAGAGCTGCTAGAAGCAGTGAGAAATTTCAACATGGGTAACATAAGGCATGTGAATGGGTATGAAGAGAGGTGAGTGAAGATGGTCCCAGGTGAAGGATGGTTTGAGGCAGAGGTTTATGATGTTACCGTGGTTGCTTAATTTGCTTATGGGTGGGGTGGTGAGGGAGGTAAAATGCAAGTCTCGGAGAGAGAGGCAAATATGCACTCTGTAGGGGATGAGAGGGTCTGGGAAGTGTCAGTTGTTGTTTGCTGATGATACAACAACAGTGGCAGATTCAAGTGTGGAACTACATAATTTGGTGACTGAGTTTGGAAGGGTGTGCAAAAGGAGGAAGTTAAAAGTAAATGTGAATACAAGCAAGGTTATTAGGTTTAGCTAAGTTGAGGGACAAGTTAGTTTGGGTGTGTTTGATTGGAGAAAAATTGGAAGTGAAATATTTTAGATACCTGGGATTAGAAATGGCAACAAGTGGAATCATGTAATCAGAAGTGAGTCACAGGGTGGGGGAGGGGACAAAGGTTCTGGGAGCACTGAAGAATGTGTGGAAAGATAGAACATTATCTGCGAAGGCATATAGAGAGAATGAGTGATGAAAGGTTGACAAAGACGACATGCGTGTCAGAGATGGAGGGACAAGGAGACCCAATTGAAGATGGAAGGGTGGAGTAATAAAAGAGTTTAAGCAACTGGGGCCTAAACTTGCAATAGGGTGAAAAGCATGCCCAGGATAGAGTGAATTGAAATGATGTAGCATACAGGGGTCTAAGTGTTGTCAATGGACTTGGCTAGTTTACATAAGGCATCTGTGGTAATCCATGGAAAGATCTATGGGGTCTTTTAATGGATAGGGAGCTGTGGTAGGTAGTAGCTGAGAGGCAGCCAATGACCAGGGAGGTATATTACCACTATTACCCACCTGGGTATCAGAAGGGTTAGTGACATCTGCTTAGTAATCCAGCACTTTAGTGGTTGTCATGTTGCACTCCCCTGACCCAGGTGGCTGCCTTAACTTTCTGCCTCACTAACATGTGGACTACTGGTACAGTGAATCCTCAATTTAATGGGCCCTGATTTAACAGATTTCTGATTTAATGGACTAGGCAAATAATAACACATTAATTAATTTTTTTTTTAATGCTTTTTTTTTTTTTCTTTTTTTTACTCAGTCTGTCTCCTACTGTGCGAGTAGGTTGGTTACGGAATATTTTGGGCACCCACCCCCGATAATTGTACATACATCCGTACACAAACGCCAATATAAAAATAAAGTTACAAGTGCGTATATAGGTTTAAATCCCTAGCGCTTCACATTCTGATTTACCGACTTGGATTAGGACCTACCCCTGTATACCTGTTGTCAATTCACTGTATTCTCTCCACACTTACACCCTCTTGGCATTTAAAACACATTACACAACAATCATTTCATCCTCTTCACTGCAATTCTTGGATCCCTATTGCTAGTTCCCCCTCCTTGCAACATAGGAGTCCTTTGGCAATTTTATCACATTTCTGCATGGTGCATAATAAATTTCATAGAACCCTTACTTTGCGCTCTCAAACACGTCTTGATTTCACCTCTGCCATCCTGCAGGTTAATCGGCACTAACAGCTAACAACATTGCTTAAATTCTTTATTTAGAGACCATGCTTGCCACACCTATACAGGAGCCAGTTCGAACAGTATCAAAGATTTGTTAGAAGAAATATTTTCCCTTCATACAGTAAATTTTTGCTGCTTTCTTTCCTGTGTAATTGTTCTATTAAAATTGTTTGAAAATCTCAAAATGTTTAACGAATCTACAGACTTGATCATTACAGCTTTATGGTCTTAATCCACCATATCCAAATGTTCCAGATATTAATAAAACTACATAATTACTGTTTCGATGCCATCAGAATCAATCCAGGGAATGGAAAACAATACCATACTGTTGGACTCTAATAATTTTGAGTAATCTGATTGTACTCTGAATAATTTCTAGATACTCAACGACTTACACGGCAAAATCATCCCCCTGTTTTTTGTTTTCTAATGGAAATCGAGGTCACAGCGTGTATCATCACGAAGCACAACTGACTCACTTCCCAAGCTCTCTCATCCCCAACAGACTTCATACTTGCCCCTCTTTCCAGGACTCTTGCATTTACCTCCCTAACAACCCCATCCATAAACAAATTAAACAACCATGGAGACATCACACACCCCTGCCGCAAACCTACATTCACTGAGAACCAATCACTTTCCTCTCTTCCTACACGTACACATGCCTTACATCCTCGATAAAAACTTTTCACTGCTTCTAACAACTTGCCTCCCACACCATATATTCTTAATACCTTCCACAGAGCATCTCTATCACCTCTATCATATGCCTTCTCCAGATCCATAAATGCTACATGCAAATCCATTTGCTTTTCTAAGTATTTCTCACATACATTCTTCAAAGCAAACACCTGATCCACACATCCTCTACCACTTCTGAAACCACACTGCTCTTCCCCAATCTGATGCTCTGTACATGCCTTCACCCTCTCAATCAATACCCTCCCATATAATTTACCAGGAATACTCAACAAACTTATACCTCTGTAATTAATGATTTTAAGAAATGAAAAAATAAAAAATCTCAAATGCCTGACTATGGTTTTGTGGGGTATACTCACTTTGTTTTGGTCTCAGTCTGCCTCAAGCTACTGTGCGGTCAGGTTGTTTACGGAATATTGTGACTATCTACTGAATAATTTTGCAATCCGTACAATTCAAAACGGCATCAAGTGATAAAGGAATTAAAAGATAGAATGTGAACAGTATATTGTATTAAAGAATGGCCCATAGATTACATTCTCCATTTAACGGACTTTTGGCATTATTGGACCTACCCCTGAATAGTCTGTTGAATCAAGGTTTTACTGTATTCTCTCCACAAACATACAATTTCTCTTTGTAGCATTTAAAAACACATTAACTCACACAGTTCATTCTTCGTAACTCTGGAATTTCTTGCGATGGGCCCTATGTGCTAGCCCTGCCTTTTGGCAAAATGGTAGGAGCTGCCATTTAGGCAGGATTATTAGATCGAAACATTAGGTAGAAGCAGTAGGCAGGAGCAGTAGATAGAAGTAGTCATTAGGAACATTATTTAGCAGCCTCTGCAAACACTGCGTTAGACTTACCCTCTGCCAGTGGCCTGCCAAGGGTAAGGCACTAAAGGCTAAAAAGCAGAATTGGAATTCTTTAGTTAAGGAGACACTGTTGCCACCCCTTTAAAGGAGTTCCAGTTGGAACAGGTATCAAGAGATTTAGATAGATAGATAGATAAGTTTTCCTGCGTTACACTTGACAGCTAAAGAATTGATGTGCATGGATGAGGCACTTCTTTGTCTATTCCTGGTGCTACCTTGCTAATGTGAAAAATAGTGGTCAGGTATGAAAAAATCTACAAATGATATTAACAGAATACTAAAAGGACTTGATCGATACAAGGCTCATGATCTTGATGAAATCCACCATATGCACTAAAGATGTGTGCAGATATGTTAAATAAAACTACATGAATTACTGTTCGAGATGCCAGTGGAGAGATGCAAAGTGCCAGGGGAATGGAAAAGGGCAAATACCATACCTGTATACAAGGACCTCTAAATTTATGAGTAGATCTGATACTGATATCCATGAATGGAAAGGTTCTGTAGGAGTGGAAGAAAATAGACAGTCGTAGAAGGCGACTAGAGGGGACGGGAGCGGGGGGCCAGAAATCCTCCCCTCCTTGTATTTTTTTAACTTTCTATAATGGGAAACAGAAGGAGTCACGCGGGGAGTGCTCATCCTCCTCGAAGGCTCAGACTGGGGTGTCTAAATGTGTGTGGATGTAACCAAGATGTGAAAAAAGGAGAGATAGGTAGTATGTTTGAGAAAAGGAACCTGGATGTTTTGGCTCTGAGTGAAACGAAGCTCAAGGGTAAAGGGGAAGAGTGGTTTGGGAATGTCTTGGGAGTAAAGTCAGGGGTTGGTGAGAGGACAAGAGCAAGGGAAGGAGTAGCAGTACTCCTGAAACAGGAGTTGTGGGAGTATGTGATAGAATGTAAGAAAGTAAATTCTCGATTAATATGGGTAAAACTGAAAGTTGATGGAGAGAGATGGGTGATTATTGGTGCATATGCACCTGGGCATGAGAAGAAAGATCATGAGAGGCAAGTGTTTTGGGAGCAGCTGAATGAGTGTGTTAGTGGTTTTGATGCACGAGACCAGGTTATAGTGATGGGTGATTTGAATGCAAAGGTGAGTAATGTGGCGGTTGAGGGAATAATTGGTATACATGGGGTGTTCAGTGTTGTAAATGGAAATCGTGAAGAGCTTGTAGATTTATGTGCTGAAAAAGGACTGGTGATTGGGAATACCTGGTTTAAAAAGCGAGATATACATAAGTATACGTATGTAAGTATGAGAGATGGCCAGAGAGCATTATTGGATTACGTGTTAATTGACAGGCGCGTGAAAGAGAGACTTTTGGATGTTAATGTGCTGAGAGGTGCAACTGGAGGGATGTCTGATCATTATCTTGTGGAGGCTAAGGTGAAGATTTGTATGGGTTTTCAGAAAAGAAGAGTGAATGTTAGGGTGAATAGGGTGGTGAGAGTAAGTGAGCTTGGGAAGGAGACTTGTGTGAGGAAGTACCAGGAGAGACTGAGTACAGAATGGAAAAAGGTGAGAACAATGGAAGTAAGGGGAGTGGGGGAGGAATGGGATGTATTTAGGGAATCAGTGATGGATTTCGCAAAAGATGCTTGTGGCATGAAAAGAGTGGGAGATGGGTTGATTAGAAAGGGTAGTGAGTGGTGGGATGAAGAAGTAAGATTATTAGTGAAAGAGAAGAGAGAGGCATTTGGACGATTTTTGCAGGGAAAAAATGCAATTGAGTGGGAGACGTAAAAAAGAAAGAGACAGGAGGTCAAGAGAAAGGTGCAAGAGGTGAAAAAGAGGGCAAATGAGAGTTGGGGTGAGAGAGTATCATCAAATTTTAGGGAGAATAAAAAGATGTTCTGGAAGAAGGTAAATAAAGTGCGTAAGACAAGGGAGCAAATGGGAACTTCAGTGAAGGGCGCAAATGGGGAGGTGATAACAAGTAGTGGTGATGTGAGAAGGAGATGGAGTGAGTATTTTGAAGGTTTGTTGAATGTGTTTGATGATAGAGTGGCAGATATAGGGTGTTTTGGTCTAGGTGGTGTGCAAAGTGAGAGGATTAGGGAAAATGATTTGGTAAACAGAGAAGAGGTAGTAAAAGCTTTGCGGAAGATGAAAGCCGGCAAGGCAGCAGGTTTGGATGGTATTGCAGTGGAATTTATTAAAAAAGGGGGTGACTGTATTATTGACTGGTTGGTAAGGTTATTTAATGTATGTATGACTCATGGTGAGGTGCCTGAGGATTGGCGGAATACGTGCATAGTGCCATTGTACAAAGGCAAAGGGGATAAGAGTGAGTGCTCAAAATACAGAGGTATAAGTTTGTTGAGTATTCCTGGTAAATTATATGGGAGGGTATTGATTGAGAGGGTGAAGGCATGTACAGAGCATCAGATTGGGGAAGAGCAGTGTGGTTTCAGAAGTGGTAGAGGATGTGTGGATCAGGTGTTTGCTTTGAAGAATGTGTGTGAGAAATACTTAGAAAAGCAAATGGATTTGTATGTAGCATTTATGGATCTGGAGAAGGCATATGATAGAGTGGATAGAGATGCTCTGTGGAAGGTATTAAGAATATATGGTGTGGGAGGCAAGTTGTTAGAAGCAGTGAAAAGTTTTTATCGAGGATGTAAGGCATGTGTACGTGTAGGAAGAGAGGAAAGTGATTGGTTCTCAGTGAATGTAGGTTTGCGGCAGGGGTGTGTGATGTCTCCATGGTTGTTTAATTTGTTTATGGATGGGGTTGTTAGGGAGGTGAATGCAAGAGTTTTGGAAAGAGGGGCAAGTATGAAGTCTGTTGTGGATGAGAGAGCTTGGGAAGTGAGTCAGTTGTTGTTCACTGATGATACGGCGCTGGTGGCTGATTCATGTGAGAAACTGCAGAAGCTGGTGACTGAGTTTGGTAAAGTGTGTGAAAGAAGAAAGTTAAGAGTAAATGTGAATAAGAGCAAGGTTATTAGGTACAGTAGGGTTGAGGATCAAGTCAATTGGGAGGTAAGTTTGAATGGAGAAAAACTGGAGGAAGTAAAGTGTTTTAGATATCTGGGAGTGGATCTGGCAGCGAATGGAACCATGGAAGCGGAAGTGAATCATAGGGTGGGAGAGGGGGCGAAAATCCTGGGAGCCTTGAAGAATGTGTGGAAGTCGAGAACATTATCTCGGAAAGCAAAATTGGGTATGTTTGAAGGAATAGTGGTTCCAACAATGTTGTATGGTTGCGAGGCGTGGGCTATGGATAGAGTTGTGTGCAGGAGGATGGATGTGCTGGAAATGAGATGTTTGAGGACAATGTGTGGTGTGAGGTGGTTTGATTGAGTAAGTAACGTAAGGGTAAGAGAGATGTGTGGAAATAAAAAGAGCGTGGTTGAGAGAGCAGAAGAGGGTGTTTTGAAATGGTTTAGGCACATGGAGAGAATGAGTGAGGAAAGATTGACCAAGAGGATATATGTGTCGGAGGTGGAGGGAACGAGGAGAAGAGGGAGACCAAATTGGAGGTGGAAAGATGGAGTGAAAAAGATTTTGTGTGATTGGGGCCTGAACATGCAGGAGGGTGAAAGGAGGGCAAGGAATAGAGTGAATTGGATCGATGTGGTATACCGGGGTTGACGTGCTGTCAGTGGATTAAAACAGGGCATGTGAAGCGTCTGGGGTAAAAACCATGGAAATCTGTGTAGGTATGTATATTTGCGTGTGTGGACGTATGTATATACATGTGTATGGGGGTGGGTTGGGCCATTTCTTTCGTCTGTTTCCTTGCGCTACCTCGCAAACGCGGGAGACAGCGACAACGCAAAAAAAAAAAAAATGCTAATAGTAAACCACTGTATGTGATGGCCTTCATACTATTATCCATTATGATTTACAGCCAATATGCATTACAAAATTTTTATCATTATTATACTTTGTCGCTGTCTCCCGCATTAGCAAGGTAGCACAAGGAAACAGACAAAAGAATGGCCCAACCCACCCACATGCACATGTATATATATACACGTCCACACACGCACATATACATACCTATACATCTCAACGTATACATATATATACACACACAGACATATACATATATACACATTTATATAATTCATACTGTCTGCCCTTATTCATTCCCCGTCACCTTCCTGCCACACATGAAATGACAACCCCTTCCCCCCGCATGTGCACGAGGTAGCGCTAGGAAAAGACAACAAAGGCCACATTCATTCACACTCAGTCTCTAGCTGTCATGTATAATGCACCGAAAACACAGCTCCCTTTCCACATCCAGGCCCCACAAAACATTCCATGGTTTACCCCAGACGCTTCACATGCCCTGGTTCAATCCATTGACAGCACGTCAACCCCAGTATACCAAATCATTCCAATTCACTCTATTCCTTGCACGCCTTTCACCCTCCTGCATGTTCAGGCCTTAATCACTCAAAATCTTTTTCACTCCATCTCTCCACCTCCAATTTGGTCTCCCACTTCTCCTCGTTCCCTCCACCTCTGACACATATATCCTCTTTCTCAATCTTTCCTCACTCATTCTCTCAATCTGACCAAACCATTTCAAAACACCCTCTTCTGCTCTCTCAACCACACTCTTTTTATTATCACAAATCTCTCTTACCCTCTCATTACTTACTTGATTAAACCACCTCACACCACATATTGTCCTCAAACATCTCATTTCCAGCACATCCACCCTCCTCCGCAGAACTCTATCTATAGCCCACATCTCACAACCATATAACATTGTTGGAACCACTATTCCTTCAAACATACCCAATTTTGCTTTCCGAGATAATGTTCTCAATTTCCACACATTTTTCAACGCTCCCAGAACTTTCGCCCCTTTCCTCACCCTATGATTCACTTCCGCTTCCATGGTTCCATCCGCTCCCAAATCCACTCCCAGGTATCTAAAACACTTCACTTCCTCCAGTTTTTCTCCTTTCAAACTTACCTCCCAATTGACTTGTCCCTCAGCCCTACTGTACCTAATAATAACCTTGCTCTTATTCACATTTACTCTCAGTTTCCTTCTTTCACACACTTTACCAAACTTAGTCACCAGCTTCTGCAGTTTCTCACATGAATCAGCCACCAGCACTGTATCATCGGCAAACAACTGACTTCTCAAGCTCTCTCACCCACAACAGACTGTATACTTGCCCCTCTTTCCAAGACTCTTGCATTCACCTCCCTAACAACCCCATCCATAAACAAATTAAACAACCATGGAGACATCACGCACCCCTGCCGCAAACCAACATTCACTAAGAACCAATCACTTTCCTCTCTTCCTACTCGTACATATGCCTTACATCCTCAATAAAAAACCTTTCACTGCTTCTAACAACTTGCCTCCCACACCATATATTCTTAATACCTTCCACAGAGCATCTCTATCTCTATCCAGATCCATAAATGCTACATACAAATCCATTTGCTTTTCTAAGTATTTCTCACATACATTTTTCAAAGCAAACACCTGATCCACACTACTCTTCCCCAATCTGATGCTCTGTAAATGCCTTCACCCTCTCAATCAATACCCTCCCATATAATTTCCCAGGAATACTCAACAAACTTATACCTCTGTAATTTGAGCACTCACTCTTATCCCCTTTGCCTTTGTACAATGGCACTATGCACGTATTCCGCCAATCCTCAGGCACCTCACCATGAGTCATACATACATCAAATAACCTTACCAACCAGTCAACAATACAGTCACCTCCTATTTTAATAAATTCCACTGCAATGCCATCCAAACAAGCTGCCTTGCCAGCTTTCATCTTCCGCAAAGCTTTTACTACCTCTACTCTGTTTACCAAATTATTCTCCCTAACCCTATCACTTTGCACACCACCTCAATCAAAACACCCTATATCTGCTACTCTGTCATCAAACACATTCAACAAACCTTCAAAATACTCACTCCATCTCCTTCTCACATCACCACTACATGTTATCACCTCCCCATTAGCCCCCTTCATTGATGTTCCCATTTGTTCCCTTGTCTTACACACTTTATTTACCTCCTTCCAAAACATCTTTTTCTTCTCCCTAAAATTTAATGATACTCTCTCACCCAACTCTTATTTGCCCTCTTTTTCACCTCGTGTACCTTTCTCTTGACCTCCTGCCTCTTTCTTTTATACATCTCCCAGTCATTTGCATTATTTCCCTGCAAAAATCGTCCAAATGCCTCTCGCTTCTCTTTCACTAATAATCTTACTTCTTCATCCCACCACTCACTACCCTTTCTAATCTGCCCACCTCCCATGCTTCTCATGCCACAAACATCTTTTGTGCAAGCCATCACTACTTCCCTAAACACATCCCATTCCTCCCCCAGTCCCCTTACATCCTTTATTTTACATAATTGCTGTTTCCTGCATCAGCGAGGTAGTGCCAGGAAACAGACGAAGAATGGCCCATCCACTCATACACACATATATAAACATAAACGCCCATGTACACACATATACATATGAACATACAAATACACAGATATTACATACATACACATGTACATATCAATGCTTGCTTTCATCCATTCCTGTCGCTACCCTGCCCAACAAGAAAACAGCATCGCTATCCCCTGCTTCAGTGAGGTAGCACCAGAAAAAGACAAAAAAGGCCACAACCGTTCACTCTCAGTATCTAGCTATCATGTGTAATGCTCTGAAACCACAGCTTCCTATCCACATCCACGCCCCACAGACCTTTCCATGGTTTACCCCAGACGCTTCACATGCCCTGGTTCAGTCTATTGACAGCACGGCGACCCCTGTATACCACATCGTTCCAATTCACTCTATTTCCTGCATGCCTCTCACCCTCCTGTATGTTCAGGCCCTGATCGCTCAAAATCTTTTTCACTCCATCCTTCCACTGCCAATTTGGTCTCCTACTTCTTGTTCTCTCCACCTCTGATACATATATCCTCTTTATCAATCTCTCCTCACTCATTCTTTCCAGATGTCCAGACCATTTCAACACACCCTCTTCTGCTTCCTTAACCATACTCTTTTTGTTTCCTCACATCTCTCTTACCCTTACATTACTTAATCAAACCACCTCACACCACATATTGTCCTCATACATTTCATTTCCAATACATCCACCCTCCTCTGTACAAGCCTATCTTTGGCCCATGCCTCACAACCATACAACATTGTTTGAACTACTACTCCATCAAACATACCCATTTTTGCTTTCAGAGATGACATTCTCTCCCTCCACACATTCTTCATCGCTCCCAGAATCTTCGCCCCCTCCCCCACCCTGTGACTCACTTCTTCCATGGTTCCATCTGCTGCCAAATCCACTCCCTGATATCAAAAACACTTCATTTCCCCCAATTTTTCTCCACTCAAACTTACAGCCCAATTAACTTGTCCCTCAACCCTACTGAGCCTAATAACCTTGCTGTTAGTCATATTTACTCTCAACTTTCTCCTTTCACACTTTTGCAAACTCAGTCACCAACCTTTGCAGTTTCTCTCATGAATCAGCTACGAGAGCTGTATCATTGGCAAACAACAGCTGACTCACTTCCCAGGCCCTCTCATCTACAAGAGACTGCATACTTGCCCCTCTCTCCAAAACTCTTACATTTACCTTCCTAACCACCCCATCCATAAACAAATTAAACAACCATGGGGACATCACACACACCCCTGCTACAGACCAACATTCACTGGGAACCAATCACTCTCCTCTCTCCTACTTGTACGCATGCTTTACATCTGTGGTAAAAACTCTTCACTGCTTCTACCAACTTACCTCCCACACCACATACTCTTAAAACCTTCCACAAAGCATCTCTATCAACCTCATATGCCTTCTCCAGATCCATAAATGCTTCATACAAATCCCTTTGTTTTTCTAAGTATTTCTCACATACATTCTTCAAAGCAAACACTTGATCCTAACATCCTCCTACCACTTCTGAAACCACACTGCTCTTCCCCAATCTGATGTTTTTGTACATGCCTTCACCCTCTCAGTCAATACCCTCCCATATGATTTTCTAGGAATACTCAACAAACTTGTGCCTCTGTAGTCTGAACACTCACCTTTATCCTCTTTGCATTTGTACAATGGCACTATGCATGCATTCTGCCAATCCTCAAGCACTTTACCATGATCCATACATACACTGAATATCCTTATCAACCAATCAAAAACACAGTCACCCCCTTTTTTTTGATAAATTCTAGTGCAATACTATCCAAACCCACTGCCTTGCCAGAATTCATGTTCAGCAAAGCTTTCACTTCCTCTTCTCTCTTCACCAAATCATTCTCCCTGACCTTCTCACTTTGTACACCACCCTGACCAAAACACCCTATATCTGCCACTCTGTCGTCAAACACATTTAACAAACCTTCAAAATACTCTCTTCATCTCACTCCATCCCCATCTCCATCACTCTCTGTTATCACTTCACCACTTGCTCCCTTCACCGATGTTCCCATTTGTTCTCTTGTCTATGCATGTTATCTACCTCCTGCCAAAACATCCTTTTATTCTCCCTAAAATTTAGTGATACTCTCTCAATCCAACTCTCATTTGCCCTCTTTTTTCAACTCTTGCATCTTTCTCTTGACTTCTTGGCACTTTCTTTTATACATCTCCCAGTCATTTGCACTACCCTGCAAATATCATCCAAATGCCTCTCTTTTCTCTTTCACTGACAATCTTACTTTTTCATCCCATCACTCACTATCTTTCTAATTTGCCCACCTCCCACCTTTCTCATATCACATGCATTTTTTGCACAAGCCATCACTGCTTCCCTAAATACATCCCATTCCTCACCCACTCCCCTCATGTCATTTGCTCTCACCTTTTGCCATTCTACTTTCAGTCTCTCCTGATACTTCCTCAAACAAGTCTCCTTTCCAAGCTCACTTGCTCTCACTCCATCTCCTCACTTCATCACTACCTGTTATTACTTCCCCACTTGCTCCTTCATCGATGTTCCCATTTGTTCTTTTCTTGCAAATGTTATTAACCTCCTTCCAAAACATCTCATTATTCTCTCTAAAGTTTAATGATGCTCTCTCACCCCAGCTCTCATTTGCCCTCTCTCTCTACCCTTGAACCTTTCTCTTGACCTCCTGCTGCTTTCTTTTATACATCTCCCAGTCATTTGCATTCCTTCCTTGTAAATATTGTCCAAACACCTCTCTATTCACTTTCAATTATAAATTTACTTCATACCACCACTTGCTACCTTTTCTGATCTGCCTATCTCCCACCCCTCTCATGCCACCTGCATCTTTTGCACAAGCCATTACCGCTTCCATAAATACATCCCATTCCTCATCCACTCCCGTCATGTCATTTGCTATTTGATTCACCTTTTGCCATTCTACTTTCAATCTCTCCTGGTACTTCCTCACACAAGTGTCCTTTTCAAGCTCACTTAAACTCCCCAACATTCTCTCTTCTTTTTTGAAAAAACTCTACAAATCTTCACCTTTGCCTTCACAAGATAGTGATCAAACGTCTCTCCAGCTGCCCCTCTCAGCACATTAACATCCAAAAGTTTCTCTTTTACGTGCCTATCAATTACCACCTAATCCAATAATGCCCTTTGATCATCTCTCCTGCTCACATATGTATACTTATGTATATCTCTCATTATAGACCAGGTATTCCCAGTCACCAGTCTTTTTTCAGCACACATATCCACACGCTCTTCACCATTTCCATTCACGGCACTGAATACCCCATGTACATCAATTATATCCTCAGCTGCCACATTATTTACTGTCTCATTTAAATTATTTTTATTTTTTTTATTATACTTTGTCGCTGTCTCCCGCGTTTGCGAGGTAGCACAAGGAAACAGACGAAAGAAATGGCCCAACCCCCCCCCATACACATGTATATACATACGTCCACACACGCAAATATACATACCTACACAGCTTTCCATGCTTTACCCCAGACGCTTCACATGCCCTGATTCAATCCACTGACAGCACGTCAACCCCGGTATACCACATCGCTCCAATTCACTCTATTCCTTGCCCTCCTTTCACCCTCCTGCATGTTCAGGCCCCGATCACACAAAATCTTTTTCACTCCATCTTTCCACCTCCAATTTGGTCTCCCTCTTCTCCTCATTCCCTCCACCTCCGACACATATATCCTCTTGGTCAATCTTTCCTCACTCATTCTCTCCATGTGCCCAAACCATTTCAAGACACCCTCTTCTGCTCTCTCAACCACGCTCTTTTTATTTCCACACATCTCTCTTACCCTTACGTTACTTACTCGATCAAACCACCTCACACCACACATTGTCCTCAAACATCTCATTTCCAGCACATCCATCCTCCTGCGCACAACTCTATCCATAGCCCACGCCTCGCAACCATACAACATTGTTGGAACCACTATTCCTTCAAACATACCCATTTTTGCTTTCCGAGATAATGTTCTCGACTTCCACACATTCTTCAAGGCTCCCAGAATTTTCGCCCCCTCCCCCACCCTATGACCCACTTCCGCTTCCATGGTTCCATCCGCTGCCAGATCCACTCCCAGATATCTAAAACACTTCACTTCCTCCAGTTTTTCTCCATTCAAACTCACCTCCCAATTTAAATTATCCATCACTAATACCCAGTCTCGTGCATCAAAACCGCTGACACAGTCACTCAGCTGCTCCCAAAACACTTGCTTCTCATGATCTTTCTTCTCATGACCAGGTGCATATGCACCAATAATCACCCATCTCTCTTCATCCACTTTTGAAGGTTTGTTGAATGTGTTTGATGATAGAGTGGCAGATGTAGGGCGTTTTGGTTGGGGTGGTGTGCGAAGTGAGAGGGGTTAGGGAGAATGTTTTGGTTAAGAGAGACACCTTTGCAGAAGATGAAATCGTTTGGATGGTATTGCAATAGAATTCATTAAGAAAGGGGGTAACTGTGTTGTTGATTGGTTGGTATAGACTTTCATTGTATGTATGGATCATGGTGAAGTGCCTGAGGATTGGCAGAATGCATGCACAGTGCCATTGTACAAAGGCAAAGGGGATAGCAGTGAGTGTTCAAACTACAGAGGCATAAGTTTTTGAGTATTCCTGGGAAATTATATGAGAGGGCATTGAATGAGAGGGTGAAGGAATGTACAGAGCATCAGACTGGGGAAGAGCAGTGTGGTTTCAGAAATTGTAGAGGACGTGTGGATCAGGTGTTTACTTTGAAGAATGTGTGTGAGAAGTACTTAAAGAAACATGGATTTGTACGTAGCATTTATGGATCTAGAGAAGGCATATGATGAGGTTGATAAAGATGCTTCAGGAAGGTCGTACGCTGCTAGAAGCAGTGAACATTTTTACCAAGGATGTAAGGCATGTGTATGGGTAGGAAGAGAGAAAAGTGATTGGTTCCCAGTGAAAGTCAGTCTGCAGTAGGGGTTTGTGATGTCCTCATGGTTGTTAATTTGTTTATGGATGGGGTGGTTAGGGAGGTAAATGCAAGAGTTTTGGAGAGAGGGTCAGGTATGCAGTCTGTTGGGGATGAGAGGGCCTGGGAAGTGAATCAGTTGTTGTTCACCAATGATACAGATCTGGTGGCTGATTCGAGTGAGAAACTGCAGAAGAGTGCCCTTGGACTTAGTGAATCTACTGAATGGACTATTCATGATAGTATAGAGGGATGCAGGGTTTGAGAAACCAGAGGACATAACAAGAAAATTTTTTAAAAGGATGTAGAGAAATACTTATACACTGTATTAGTAGTTGCTGAACAGAACAGAATGACTAAGGACATGGTTGTTGCAGACAGCATACACGTTTAAGAGGTTGTATGATAGTAAAGAATATTACAGGTACACCACCGATTTTCCGGCACTCTTGTTTCCAAAGCCTTTTCGGATTAACCATTTTGCCATACCAACCATGGTCATGTAATGATAATTCAACACACCAGTAACCCACTAATCATACATCTCCCATGTGTCTAAAGTATACCATGGGCTGCTAGAAATTTGAATTAAACAAATATTATATGTTTAAGCACCCTCAGATGGTAAGTCTGTCCTTAGATTGTTAGAATCCAGTGGTGTATCTAAAGTATGGCAGGTAGGGCAGGTGCCCTGGGCGCCACTTGAAGAGGGGCGCCAGTGGCGTAATGGCGTCCTGGATCCAGACAATGATTTGGATCTTAAAGATTTCGATTTCTTGACCATGAAAACATATCTTTGGCATTTGAAATCACATTGATATCATTATTAGTTCAATAGTTATTCACAAAAAATGATATTTCTGTAATGGCATCCTGGATCCAGACAATGATTTGGATCACTCCCAAAATCTAATCAGTTGATTCTTGTGACATTTCTGACTTTCCCTGAAAATTTCATCAAAATTTGTTCATAACTTTTGTTGAAAGTTGCTCACAGAAACAAACAAGCACCAGTAAAAACATAATCTCCTTGGCAGTTTTTTTTTTTTTCTTTTTTTTTGCCGCTGTCTCCCGCATTTGTGAGGTAGCGCAAGGAAACAGAAGAAAGAAATGGCCCAACCCACCCCCATACACATGTATATACACACACGTCCACACACACAAATATACATACCTATACACCTCAATGTACACATACATACACAAACACAGACACATACATATATACCCATGCACACAATCCACACTGTCCGCCTTTATTCACTCCCATTGCCACCTCGCCACACATGGAATACCATCCCCCTCCCCCCTCATGTGTGCGAGGTAGCGCTAGGAAAAGATAACAAAAGCCCCATTCGTTCACACTCAGTCTCCAGCTGTCATGCAATAATGCCCGAACCACAGCTCCCTTTCCACATCCAGGCCCCACACAACTTTCCATGGTTTACCCCAGACGCTTCACATGCCCTGATTCAATCCACTGACAGCACGTCAACCCCGGTATACCACATCGATCCAGTTCACTCTATTCCTTTTGCCCACCTTTCACCCTCCTGCATGTTCAGGCCCCGATCACTCAAAATCTTTTTCACTTCATCTTTCCACCTCCAATTTGGTCTCCCACTTCTCCTCGTTCCCTCCACCTCCGACACATATATCCTCTTGGTCAATCTTTCCTCACTCATTCTCTCCATGTGCCCAAACCATTTCAAAACACCCTCTTCTGTGCTCTCAACCACGCTCTTTTTATTTCCACACATCTCTCTTACCCTTACATTACTTACTCGATCAAACCACCTCACACCACACATTGTCCTCAAACATCTCATTTCCAGCACATCCACCCTCCTGTGCACAACTCTATCCATAGCCCATGCCTCGCAACCATACAACATTGTTGGAACCACTATTCCTTCAAACATACCCATTTTTGCTTTCCGAGATAATGTTCTCGACTTCCACACATTCTTCAAGGCTCCCAGGATTTTCGCCCCCTCCCCCACCCTATGATTCGCTTCCGCTTCCATGGTTTCATCTGCTGCCAGATCCACTCCCAGATATCTAAAACACTTCACTTCCTCCAGTTTTTCTCCATTCAAACTTACCTCCCAATTGACTAGACCCTCAACCCTACTGTACCTAATAACCTTGCTCTTATTCACATTTACTCTTAACTTTCTTCTTTCACACACTTTACGAAACTCAGTCACCAGCTTCTGCAGTTTCTCACATGAATCAGCCACCAGCGCTGTATCATCAGCGAACAACAACTGACTCATTTCCCAAGCTCTCTCATCCACAACAGACTTCATACTTGCCCCTCTTTCCAAAACTCTTGCATTCACCTCCCTAACAACCCCATCCATAAACAAATTAAACAACCATGGAGACATCACACACCCCTGCCGCAAACCTACATTCACTGAGAACCAATCACTTTCCTCTCTTCCTACACGTACACATGCCTTACATCCTCGATAAAACCTTTTCACTGCTTCTAACAACTTGCCTCCCACACCATATATTCTTAATACCTTCCACAGAGCATCTCTATCAACTTTATCATATGCCTTCTCCAGATCCATAAATGCTACATACAAATCCATTTGTTTTTCTAAGTATTTCTCACATACATTCTTCAAAGCAAACACCTGATCCACACATCCTCTACCACTTCTGAAACCACACTGCTCTTCCCCAATCTGATGCTCTGTACATGCCTTCACCCTCTCAATCAATACCCTCCCATATAATTTACCAGGAATACTCAACAAACTTATACCTCTGTAATTTGAGCACTCATTCTTATCCCCTTTGCCTTTGTACAATGGCACTATGCACGCATTCCGCCAATCCTCAGGCACCTCACCATGAGTCATACATACATTAAATAACCTTACCAACCAGTCAACAATACAGTCACCCCCTTTTTTAATAAATTCCACTGCAATACCATCCAAACCTGCTGCCTTGCCAGCTTTCATCTTCCGCAAAGCTTTTACTACCTCTTCTCTGTTTACCAAATCATTTTCCCTAACCCTCTCACTTTGCACACCACCTTGACCAAGACACCCTATATCTGCCACTCTATCATCAAACACATTCAACAAACCTTCAAAATACTCACTCCATCTCCTTCTCACATCACTACTACTTGTTATCACCTCCCCATTAGCGCCCTTCACTGAAGTTCCCATTTGCTCCCTTGTCTTACGCACTTTATTTACCTCCTTCCAGAACATCTTTTTATTCTCCCTAAAATTTAATGATACTCTCTCACCCCAACTCTCATTTGCCCTCTTTTTCACCTCTTGCACCTTTCTCTTGACCTCCTGTCTCTTTCTTTTATACATCTTCCGCTCAATTGCATTTTTTCCCTGCAAAAATCATCCAAATGCCTCTCTCTTCTCTTTCACTAATAATCTTACTTCTTCATCCCACCACTCACTACCCTTTCTAATCAACCCACCTCCCACGCTTCTCATGCCACAAGCATCTTTTGCGCAATCCATCACTGATTCCCTAAATACATCCCATTCCTCCCCCACTCCCCTTACTTCCATTGTTCTCACCTTTTTCCATTCTGTACTTAGTCTCTCCTGGTACTTCCTCACACAAGTCTCCTTCCCAAGCTCACTTACTCTCACCACCCACTTCACCCTAACATTCACTGTTCTTTTCTGAAAACCCATACAAATCTTCACCTTAGCCTCCACAAGATAATGATCAGACATCCCTCCAGTTGCACCTCTCAGCACATTTACATCCAAAAGTCTCTCTTTCACGTGCCTGTCAATTAACACGTAATCCAATAACGCTCTCTGGCCATCTCTCCTACTTACATACGTATACTTATGTATATCTCGCTTTTTAAACCAGGTATTCCCAATCATCAGTCCTTTTTCAGCACATAAATCTACAAGCTCTTCACCATTTCCATTTACAACACTGAACACCCCATGTATACCAATTATTCCCTCAACTGCCATATTACTCACCTTTGCATTCAAATCACCCATCACTATAACAGAGGTAACAGAAATAAGAAAATATTAGTCATATGTTTGGATGGGCGCAATTTCAGTGCTTGCCATAGGCGCTATTTCCCCTAGGTATGCCCCTGTTTGAATCCTGTGCGGTCTTCTTTGTCTTCTGTACTCCCATGGTCCGGCATGTTTTGAATATGCTGCTATTAGTTTGTGGATCTGCCGCCAGGGTAGTGCTGTTAGCAGTGCTAAGGCACCAAAATCTGTTTACACTGCAGCTGAGCTAATTAAGTCCTGTTAGTTTCTTACTTCAATTCTTCTTCTGAAAATGAAAGCTAAAAAAGTTTAAAGTTTTGGAAAACTTTGAAAGGTAACTGGAGTACAGAATTAGACAGCGCAATTACAAAGTGGTTTAAGCTCCCACATAATGAAGGTGTAAGCATTTCTGGGGAGATGCTTATCAAGCAGGCCAAAGTTTTTCATAGAGAACTAAAGCTTGACTATGACAGTGAATATTTGCAAGGATGGTTAATCAAGTGTAAGTGGAGACATGGATTTTCAGTACATAATGTGTGCAGTGAAAAGTGTAGTGCTGACACAGAAGTTTGTACTGTAAGGCTGTATTAAAAGAATTGATAAAAACTCCAATTCTCTATCAAACAAGCAACAGCAATATATACAGGGCAAGAGAGAGTGTATGAGCTATCTGCCTGGCTGGGACTGATGCAGCGCAGGCTGGCATCCTTGACGTTAACAATAAAACAATAATGACGAGTCGACCAAAGCTAACTACCAACCAGTGGTTGTTCGTCACATTAGGTACTTGTCACAAAGCTGCGACAAAGTTTGTGGATGAATTTGCACAGCTAGTGGCAACGGAAAACTTAGTTACAGAGCAAGTCTATAATGCTAACAAATCTGCCATATATTGGCATCATATGCCACAAAAAACACTTGCCCAAGATAGTGAGGAGTCTCCATCTGGGGGTTCTTCTGATGTAATCTGATGTAACAATAAAAACCTTGTTTGGAAGTATTAATGATTGATAGAGATGCCCTGTGGAAGGTACTTAGAATATATGGTGTGGGAGGCAAGTTGTTAGAAGCAGTGAAAAGTTTTTATCGAGGATGTAAGGCATGTGTACGTGTAGGAAGAGAGGAAAGTGATTGGTTCTCAGTGAATGTAGGTTTGCGGCAGGGGTGTGTGATGTCTCCATGGTTCTTTAATTTGTTTATGGATGGGGTTGTTAGGGAGGTGAATGCAAGAGCTTTGGAAAGTGGGGCAAGTATGCAGTCTGTTGGGGATGAGAGAGCTTGGGAAGTGAGTCAGTTGTTCGCTGATGATACAGCGCTGGTGGCTGATTCATGTGAGAAACTGCAGAAGCTGGTGACTGAGTTTGGTAAAGTGTGTGAAAGAAGAAAGTTAAGAGTAAATGTGAATAAGAGCAAGGTTATTAGGTACAGTAGGGTTGAGGGTCAAGTCAATTGGGAGGTAAGTTTGAATGGAGAAAAAGTGGAGGAAGTAAAGTGTTTTAGATATCTGGGAGTGGATCTGGCAGCAGATGGAACCATGGAAGCGGAAGTGAATCATAGGGTGGGGGAGGGGGCGAAAATCCTGGGAGCCTTGAAGAATGTGTGGAAGTCGAGAACATTATCTCGGAAAGCAAAAATGGGTATGTTTGAAGGAATAGTGGTTCCAACAATGTTGTATGGTTGCAAGGTGTGGGCTATGGATAGAGTTGTGCGTAGGAGGGTGGATGTGCTGGAAATGAGATGTTTGAGGACAATATGTGGTGTGAGGTGGTTTGATCGAGCAAGTAATGTAAAGATAAGAGAGATGTGTGGAAATAAAAAGAGCATGGTTGAGAGAGCAGAAAAGGGTGTTTTGAAATGGTTTGGGCACATGGAGAGAATGAGTGAAGAAAGATTGACCAAGAGGATATATGTGTCAGAGGTGGAGGGAACGAGTAGAAGTGGAAGACCAAATTGGAGGTGGAAAGATGGAGTTAAAAGATTTTGAGTGATCGGGGCCTGAACATGCAGGAGGGTGAAAGGCAGGAAAGGAATAGAGTGAATTGGATCGATGTGGTATACCGGGGTCAACGTGCTGTCAATGGATTGAATCAGGGCATGTGAAGTGTCTGGGGTAAACCATGGAAAGTTCTGTGGGGCCTGGATGTGGAAAGGGAGCTGTGGTTTTGGTGCATTATTACATGACAGCTAGAGACTGAGTGTGAACGAATGGGGCCTTTGTTGTCTTTTCCTAGCGCTACCTCGCACACATGAGGGGGGGAGGGGGATGTTATTCCATGTGTGGCGAGGTGGCGATGGGAATAAATAAAGGCAGACAGTATGAATTATGTACATGTGTATATATGTATGTCTGTGTGTGTATATATATGTGTACATTGAGATGTATAGGCATGTATATTTGCGTGTGTAGACGTGTATGTATATACATGTGTATGGGGGTGGGTTGGGCCATTTTCTTTTGTCTGTTTCCTTGCGCTACCTCGCAAATGTGGGAGACAGCGACGAAGCAAAATAATATAAAAAAAAATGCTTCATAATGACATATACTTTGATAAGTCTCTTAGTATTTCTACACAACTTATCATGCTAGTTATTGGTCTCTTTTGAGTTTCATTTGTGCTACTTTCTTAGACAACAGGCACTTCTTAGTGTCATTGTTCCACCAAGCTTTTCTTAATGTCGTCGCTCCACCATTCCAACTTTGTTTTGGAAAAAGGCCATTTATTATGCACTGGTACTTATGCCCTCTCCTGCTTTAAAGGTTTTTGCATCTTTTCCAAGCTGCATTCATATTTTAATTAATATCATTCCAGATAAGCCTGTCAAGGGCATAGCAAAAACCATTAAAATTTGCAAGTCAAATATCTGATATCTTCCATTACTCATGTTAACCAGCATTACTGACAGTATTGACAGTTACCTCAAAAGCAATTTGCTGGTGATCACTTCTACCTAACTTATTTTCAGCTTCAACATTAATAATGAGATAGTCATTTGTAGCAAAGTTCTAAGTGACATCTGTGGATAAGATGTTGAGTGATACATAACTGATGCTGTGAATTTAAATGAGGGTGCAAAGGTCTAAAGACAAAAATTTGGCTCAGTGCACTGTACTATGTTCAGCCAAAAATTTGGCAGGGCAGGATCATGATGCAGGAGACATCGTCCTGTAACAAGTTCTTAACTTGCACAAATACCAAAAGCAACATAAAACTGGCAGGTATGTACCACAATCAGCAACTAAGTCCACACCAAACTGTAAAATCAAATAATCATTTTCTTGCTGTGCTTAAGGTAGTCTTAAAAGTAGTTGTTTCACTAACAGGCTCAATGAACGTTACTGTAAGCCATTCATTACCAGTGGCAGACCCTAGTATCAAATAAATTCCAAGAGTAGCAGACAATGACTCTTGATACACTGTAGTATGAAAAGTCACATTCAGCTTACATAACTTCTGTACTTTCCTCCACATTCGTGAAGAACTATATTGCAAGACGGTCTATGATTCTCACAAAATCTAAGTGAATTATACTGGACAATCAGATTGTCATTTTTTCCATAACCTACAACTTTTTTCTTCTGAGTACTGCAGATTTACCATTGTTTGCTCAGTCATCCCTGTGTCTTCACTTCCTTTGTCAAAATTATATGAGTGACTAAGTTGCAGAATACTGGAACCTTGTTGAATGGTAGCAGGTTGATGCTTAAAAGAAGGATCAACCTCTATTTTGAATTACAAAAGAGCCTTCCTCTGGAAAAAGAGTCATGCAGTTTTCTTTGTTCATACATCTGATAGACAAGACTTTCTCATATATGAGCCATTAAAGGTAACTAAACTGCATTACAGTATGGTAATTCATTGTTATATATATGCAAGATACATATTGTAGAATACTGTCACAACATTCCTTAATGCAGAGTTCTTAAACTGCTGTCAACATTTTTTGTTATATGTGTTTGCTGTTTCTCACATGAGCAAGGTAGCATCAACAATAGAAGAATGAACTTTTGAGGAAATAATTCCCGCTTGAAGAGTATTCTTTCTACCCTATTTTCTGGGATAACAAGTGAAATAAAACTGCTAAATATTTCAAAAGTGATACAAAAGTCAGTATAAACTAAAAAATGTAAAGCCTATATTTTCATAATAGGCTTACAGATAAAATGCATGAAATAAATAAAAAACACTAACAGCTAATGCCATAAAGGACAGCACATAAGAGTAGGTGGATGATCAAAAGTTGAGAGACAATTTACAACAGTTTGGAAAAGAAGGGCTGCACAGCTGAGGGTGAACCTATGCTAGACTACCTGTGATGGAATGCCCTATGAATGTGGCCAAACAAACCTGACCAGGCTGGGACAAAAGCGCCTGAGGAGGTCATTTTTCTTTCATTGCAGTGCATCCATCAGTGACTGAGAATCACACAATTAATATCATTATGCACAAAGGTGGGCAGAGCATCCATCAGTGACTGAGAATCACACAATTAATATCATTATGCACAAAGGTGGGCAGATTAGAAAGGGTAGTGAGTGGTGGGATGAAGTAGAGTGTTAGTGAAAGAGATGAGAGAGAGGCATTTGGATGATTTTTGCATGAAAGTAGTGCAAATGACTGGAAGATGTCTAAAAGAAAGTGGCAGGAGGTCAAGAGAAAGGTGCAAGAGGTGAAAAAAAGGACAAATGAGAGTTGTGGGAGAGAGTATCATTAAATTTTAGGGAGAATAAAAAGATGTTTTGGAAGGAGGTACTACATATTTGGTCCATGTATTCCTGGTTGCCATGCAACCTTTTCGACAAGGATAACTTGGTTCAATTACAGAGGCGTAATTTTCATGTATTCCAAAATAATTAGAATAAATAGGCATCTACTGATATCAACTAAGGCAGTGTGTTTCAATTTCGGATCAGTTTTTCTTGAAGATATACTGTCAAAAAAACTCAAAACCACATGATTGTATGAAACATTATTGTCAGCAACATCACTAGGTGCAGAAGCTTTTCATGGAGGCTTCGACATTACGGGGGAAATTGTGAACCCCTAATTTTTCAAAATGTAAGCCCTTTGTCTAAGTAGCGAGAGAAGTGATTCGGTTCCAAACGTATTTCTCAATGGCCCTAGGTGATTTTTTGGGTATTCGCATGATGCCTTTAAGGCCAAGTATACCATCTTTGCTGATGCAGGGCTGAATATCCGATGCCTGATGATACGCAGGGGTATTCAAAAATTGCAGACTTGCTCGATTATTTGTACCAAATGTAAGAGTGAATAAATGTGACTTAACACATGGAACCTATGAACGAAGTGATCACGGTGGGGGCTAAATTTTCTGAGTGTTAAGAATTTTAGTGACACATAACTTCCAAACATAGGTACGTTTAGACAGTTTTTCCAACAATGTAACAGCCACACAGGCTATAATATCAGGAATGATTAAAAATTGAGACAAATTTTCATGGTTATCAATCCAGATAAGGATGTGTATAAAATGACTGCTGTTAGGCAGAAAGTTTTGCATTTGGTCACATAGAAACGACAAGATGACAAAAAGAATCATGTGAGCATGACGGAAACTGAAAAGCAAGACCAATTATGGAAGGATCAATCGTTTTTGCTTCCTAAAATACAGAGGCTTACATCTCAGGAAAATAATTGTCAAACGGTTACTGGACGAACTTTGCCTCCCGATACGACCATTATGTAGCTCTGTAAACCTTGCCAAAGTCTTTCCACTCATAGAAGGGGCTTTCTCGGCAACCATGAATGAGACTGAATAACGAATTCCTTTTTCTTTTTTATCATTGAAGGATCTATCTGCTGCATTGCTTGAAGATAACAGCTGATATGAACGTACCCCTACTATATTCCGAGATACCCACAATGAGCTTTTACCCAATTGATGTCGTACATGCTTACCTCTAAATCAATAACCTACCATATAGTATACAGGAATTATGCAACATAAACTTAGACCTCTGAAGATTGAGCTCTCTTATGGTTTGCCTTTGTACAAGTGGGCAATATGACACGAATGCAATTTCAGGGCACCTACATGGAGTGGAAATACAATTGAATAACTGATGAACATCAAATTAGTACCCCTTTTGAATAAATTCCATGAGATGACATCCAACCTGTGCTTGCCGGCTTTCATTTCGCAAAGCTTTAACTACTGTGTAGTTTAATATCATTTTGTGGAACTATTATTCACACCACCTCGACCAAAAACACCTATATCTGCCACTCTATCATCAAGCACATTCAACAAACCTTCAAAATACTCACTCCATCTCCTTCTTACATCACCACTTGCGCCCTTCACCGAAGTTCCCATTTGCTCCCTTGTCTTACGCACTTTATTTACCTCCTTCCAGAACATCTTTTTATTCTCCCTAAAATTTAATGATACTCTCTCACCCCAACTCTCATTTGCCCTTTTTTTCACCTCTTGCACCTTTCTCTTGACCTCCTGTCTCTTTCTTTTATACATCTCCCACTCAATTGCATTTTTTCCCTGCAAAAATCGTCCAAATGCCTCTCTCTTCTCTTTCACTAATACTCTTACTTCTTCATCCCACCACTCACTACCCTTTCTAATCAACCCACCTCCCACTCTTCTCATGCCACAAGCATCTTTTGCGCAATCCATCACTGATTCCCTAAATACATCCCATTCCTCCCCCACTCCCCTTACTTCCATTGTTCTCACCTTTTTCCATTCTGTACTCAGTCTCTCCTGGTACTTCCTCACACAGGTCTCCTTCTCAAGCTCACTTACTCTCACCACCCTCTTCACCCCAACATTCACTCTTCTTTTCTGAAAACCCATACAAATCTTCACCTTAGCCTCCACAAGATAATGATCAGACATCCCTCCAGTTGCACCTCTCAGCACATTAACATCCAAAGTCTCTCTTTCGCACGCCTGTCAATTAACACGTAATCCAATAATGCTCTCTGGCCATCTCTCCTACTTACATAAGTATACTTATGTATATCTCGCTTTTTAAACCAGGTATTCCCAATCATCAGTCCTTTTTCAGCACATAAATCTACAAGCTCTTCACCATTTCCATTTACAACACTGAACACCCCATGTATACCAATTATTCCCTCAACTGCCACATTACTCACCTTTGCATTCAAATCACCCATCACTATAACCCGGTCTCGTGCATCAAAACCACTAACACACTCATTCAGCTGCTCCCAAAACACTTGCCTCTCTTGATCTTTCTTCTCATGCCCAGGTGCATATGCACCAATAATCACCCACCTCTCTCCATCAACTTTCAGTTTTACCCATATTAATCGAGAATTTACTTTCTTACACTCTATCACATACTCCCACAACTCCTGTTTCAGGAGTATTGCTACTCCTTCCCTTGCTCTTGTCCTCTCACTAACCCCTGACTTTACTCCCCAGACATTCCCAAACCACTCTTCCCCTTTACCCTTGAGCTTCGTTTCACTCAGAGTCAAAACATCCAAGTTCCTTTCCTCAAAAATAACATGCGTAAGACAAGAGAACAAATGAGAACATCGGTGAAGGGGCAGACGGGGAAGTAATAACAAGTAGTGATGAAGTGAGAAGGAGATGGAATAAGTGTTTTAAAGGTTTGTTGAATGTGTCTGATGACAGAGTGATAGACATAGCATGTTTTGGTCGGGGTGGTGTGCAAAATGAGAGGGTCAGGGAGAATGGTTTGGTAAACAGAAAGGAGTTGTGAAAGTTTTGTGGAAGATGAAAGCTGGCAAGGCGGCAGATTTGGATGGTATTGCTGTGGAATTCATTAAAAAAGGGGTGACTGTGTTGTTGATTGGTTGGTAAGGATATTCAATGTATGTATGGATCATGGTGAAGTGCCTGAGGATTGGCGAAATGCATGCATAGTGCCATTGTACAAAGACAAAGGGGATAAAGGTGGTTGTTCAAATTACAGAGGCGTAAGTTTGTTGAGTATTCCTAGGAAATTATATTGGAGGATATTGATTGAGAGGGTAAAGGCATGTACAGAGTATCAGACTGGGAAAGAGCAGTGTGGTTTCAGAAGGGGTAGAGGATGGGTGGATCAGGTGTTTTCTTTGAAGAATATATGTAAAAAATACTTCGAAAAACAGATGGATTTGTATGTAGCATTTATGGATCTGGAGAAGGTATATGATAGGGTTGCTAGAGATGCTTTCTGGAAGGTTTTAAGTCTATGGTGTGGGAGGTAAGTTGCTAGAAGCAGTGAAAAGTTTTTACCAAGAATGTAAGGCATGTGTAAGAGTAGGAAGAGAGGAAAGTGATTGGTTCCTAGTGAATGTCGGTATTGTGGCAGGGGTGCATGATGTCTCTATGGTTGTTTAATTTGTTTATGGTTAGGGTGGTTCAGGAGGTGAATGCCAAAGTTTTGGAGAGAGGGGCAAGTATACTATCTGTTGTGGATGAGAGGGCTTGGGAAGTGAGTCAGTTATTGTTCGCTGATGATACAGCATTGGTGGATGATTCAGGTGAGAAATTGCAGAGGTTGGTGATTGAGTTTGGTACCAAAGTGTGTGAAAGAAGAGAGTTGAAAGTAAATGTGATTAAGCACAGATGGAACCATGGAAGCGGAAGTGAGTCACAGGGTGGGGAGGGGGCAAAGGTTCTGGGAGTGTTGAAGAATATGTGGAAGGTGAGAACATAATCTTGGAGAGCAAAAATGGGTATGTTTGAAGAAACAGTGTTCCAACAATGTAACATGGCTACGAGGCATGGGCTATAGATAGGGTTGTGCAGAGGAAGGTGGATGTATTGGAAATGAAATGTTTGAGGACAATATGTGGTGTGAGGTGGTTTGATCGAGTAAGTAATGAAAGGATAAGTGAGGTGTGTGGTAATAAAAAAAAGAGTGTGGTTGAGAGAGCAGAAGAGGGTGTGTTGAAGGTTTGGTCACATGGAGAGGTGAGGAAAGATTGACAAAAAAGGATATATGTGTCAGAGGTGGAGGGAAGAAGGAAAAGCAGGAGACCAAATTGGAGGTGGAAGGATGGAATGAAAAAGATTTTGAGCGATTGGGGCTTGAACATACAGGAGGGTGAAAGGCGTGCAAGGAATAGAGTGAATTGGATCGATATGGTGTACTGGGGTCGACTTGCGCTCAGTTGATAGAACCAGTTGATGTGAAGCATCTGGGGTAAACCATGGAAAGGTCTGTGGGGCCTGCATGAGGAAAGGGAGCTGTTTCTGTGCATTACACATGACAGCTAGAGACTGAATGTGAACGAATGTGGCCTTTTTTATCTTTTTCTTGCACTATCATGCTGAACAGGGGGATGCTATTTCATGTGTGGCAGGGTGGTGTTGGGAATGGATGAAGGCAGCAAGTATGAATATGTACTTGTATATATGTGCGCAGGAGGATGGATGTGCTGGAAATGAGATGTTTGAGGACAATGTGTGGTGTGAGGTGGTTTGATCGAGTAAGTAACGTAAGGGTAAGAGAGATGTGTGGAAATAAAAAGAGCGTGGTTGAGAGAGTAGTAGAGGGTGTTTTGAAATGGTTTGGGCACATGGAGAGAATGAGTGAGGAAAGATTGACCAAGAGGATATATGTGTCGGAGGTGGAGGGAACGAGGAGAAGTGGGAGACCAAATTGGAGGTGGAAAGATGGAGTGAAAAAGATTTTGTGTGATCGGGGCCTGAACATGCAGGAGGATGAAAGGAGGGCAAGGAATAGAGTGAATTGGATCGATGTGGTATACCGGGGTTGACGTGCTGTCAGTGGGTTGAATCAGGGCATGTGAAGCGTCTGGGGTAAACCATGGAAAGCTGTGTAGGTATGTATATTTGCATGTGTGGACGTATGTATATACATGTGTATGGGGGTGGGTTGGGCCATTTCTTTCGTCTGTTTCCTTGCGCTACCTCGCAAACGCGGGAGACAGCGACAAAGCAAGAAAAAAAAATATATATGTATATATATATGTATATATATATGTATATATGTATATGTATGTATGTATGTATATATGTCTAGGGATAGGGGAGAAAAAATACTTCCCACGCATTCCTCACATTTCGTAGAAGGTGACTAAAGGGGACGGGAGCGGGGGCTGGAAACCCTTCCCTCCTTGTATTTTAACTTTCTAAAAGGGGAAACAGAAGAAGGAGTCATGTGGGGAGTGCTCATCCTCCTCGAAGGTTCAGATTGGGGTGTCTAAATGTGTGTGGATGCAACTAAGATGAGAAAAAAGGAGAGATAGGTAGTATGTTTGAGGAAAGGAACCTGAATGTTTTGGCTCTGAGTGAAATGAAGCTCGAGGGTAAAGGGGAAGAGTGGCTTGGGAATGTCTTGGGAGTAAAGTCAGGGGTTAGGTTAATGAGAGGACAAGAGCAAGGGAAGGAGTAGCACTACTCCTGAAACAGGAGTGGTGGGAGTATGTGATACAGTGTAAGAAAGTAAACTCTAGATTGACATGGGTAAAACTGAAAGTGGATGGATAGAGATGGGTGATTATTGGTGCACAGGCACCTGGGCATGAGAAGAAAGATCATGAGAGGCAAGTGTTTTGGGAGCAGCTGAGTGAGTGTGTTAGTAGTTTTGATGCACAAAACCAGGTATAGTGATGGGTGACTTGAGTGCAAAGGTGAGTAATGTGGCAGTTGAGGGAATAATTGGTGTACATGGGGTGTTCAGTGTTGTAAATGGAAATGGTAAAGGGCTTGTAGATTTATGTGCTGAAAAAAGGACTGGTGATCAGGAATACCTGGTTTAAAAAGAGAGATATACATAGGTATACGTATGTAAGTAAGAGAGATGGCCAGAGAGCGTTATTGGATTATGTGTTAATTGATAGGTGCGCGAAAGAGAGACTTTTGGATGTTAATGTGCTGAGAGGTGCAACTGGAGGGATGTCTGATCATTATCTTGTGGAGGCGAAGGTGAAGGTTTGTAGAAGTTACCAGAGAAGAAGAGAGAATATTGGGATGAAGAGAGTAGTGAGAGTAAGTGAGCTTAGGAAGGAGATTTGTGGGAGGAAGTACCAGAAGTGACTGAGTACAGAATGGAAAAAGGTGAGAACAAAGGACGTAAGGGGAGTGGGGGAGGAATGGGATGTATTTAGGGAAGCGATGATGGCTTGCGCAAGGGATGCTTGTGGCATGAGAAGTGTGGGAGGTGGGCAGATCAGAAAGGGTAGTGAGTGGTGGGATGAAGAAGTAAGATTACTAGTGAAAGAGAAGCAAGAGGCATTTGGACGATTTTTGCAGGGAAATAATGCAAATTACTGGGAAATGTATAAAAGAAAGAGGCAGGAGGTCAAGAGAAAGGTGCAAGAGGCAAAAAAGAGGGCAAATGAGAGTTGGGGTGAGAGAGTATCATTAAGTATTAGGGAGAATAAAAAGATGTTTTGGAAGGTGGTAAATAAAGTGTGTAAGACAAGAGAACAAATGGGAACTTCAGTGAAGTGGGCTAATGGGGAGGTGATAACAAGTAGTGGTGATGTGAGAAGGAGATGGAGTGAGAAGTTTGAAGGTTTGTTAAATGTGTTTGATGATAGAGTGGCAGATATCGGGTGTTTTGGTCGAGGTGGTGTGCAAAGTGAGAGGGTTAGGGAGAATGATTTGGTAAACAGAGAAAAGGTAGTAAAAGCTTTGCGGAAGATAAAAGCTGGCAATGCAGTGGGTTTGGATGGTATTGTAGTGGGATCTATTAAAAAAGGGGGTGACTGTATTGTTGACTGGTTGGTGAGGTTATTTAATGTATGCATGACTCATGGTGATGTGGCTGAGGATTGGTGGAATGCTTGCATAGTGCCATTGTACAAAGGCAAAGAGGATAAAAGTGAGTGCTCAAATTACAGAGGTATAAGTTTGTTGAGTATTCCTAGGAAATTATATGGGAGGATATTGATTGAGAGGGTGAAGGCATGTTCAGAGCATCAGACTGGGGAAGAGCAGTGTGGTTTCACAAGTGGTAGAGGATGTGTGGATCAGGTGTTTGCTGTGAAAAATATATGTGAGAAATACTTAGAAAAGCAAATGGATTTGTATGTAGCATTTATGGATCTGGAGAAGGCATATGATAGGGTTGACAGAGATGCTCTGTGGAAGGTATTAAGAATATACGGTGTGGGAGGCAAGTTGTTAGAAACAGTGAAAGGTTTTTATCGAGGATGTAAGTCTTGTGTACGTGTAGGAAGAGAGGAAAGTGATTGGTTCTCAGTGAATGTTGGTTTGCGGAAGGGGTGTGTGATGTCTCCATGGTTGTTTAATTTGTTTATGGATGGGTTTGTTAGGGAGGTGAATGCAAGAGTTTTGGAAAGAGGGTCAAGTATGCAGTCTGTTGTGGATGAGAGAGCTTGGGAAGTGGGTCAGTTGTTGTTTGCTGATGATATAGCGCTGGTGGCTGATTCGTGTAAGAAACTGTAGATGCTGGTGACTGAGTTTGGTAAAGTGAGTGAAAGAAGAAAGCTGAGAGTAAATGTGAATAAGAGCAAGGTTATTAGGTACAGTAGGGTTGAGGAACAAGTCAATTGGGAGGTAAGTTTGAATGGAGAAAAACTGGAAGTGAATTGTTTCAGGTATCTGGAAGTGGATTTGGCAGCGGATGGAACCACGGAAGTGGAAGTGAATCATAGGGTGGGGGAGGGGGCGAAAGTTCTGGGAGCGTTGAAGAATGTGTGGAAGTCGAGAACATTATCTCGGAAAGCAAATGTGGGTATGTTTGAAGGAATAGTGGTTTCAACAATGTTATATGGTTGTGAGCCATGGGCTATAGATAGAGTTGTGCGGAGGAGGGTGGATGTGCTGGAAATGAGATGTTTGAAGACAATATGTGGTGTGAGGTGGTTTGATTGAGTAAGAAATAATAGGGTAAGAGAGATGTGTGGTAATAAAAAGAGTGTGGTTGAGAGAGCAGAAGAGGGTGTTTTGAAATGGTTTGGTCACATGGAGAGAATGAGTGAGAAAAGATTGACCGAGAGGATATATGTGTCAGAGGTGGAGGGAACGAGGAGAAGTGGGAGACCAAACTGGAGGTGGAAAGATGGAGTGAGAAAGATTTTGAGTGATCGGGGCCTGAACATGCAGGAGGGTGAAAGGCGTGAAATGAATAGAGTGAATTGGAACGATGTGGTATACTGGGGTCGACATGCTGTCAATGGATTGGACCAGGGCATGTGAAGCGTCTGGGGTAAACCATGGAAAGTTCGGTGGGGCCTGGATGTGGAAAAGGAGCTGTGGTTTCAGTGCATTATCATGACAGCTAGAGACTGAGTGTGAACGAATGTGGCCTTTGTTGTCTTTTCGTAGTGCTACTTCATGCACATGCGGGGGGAGGGGGTTGTTATTTCATGTGTGGCGGGGTGGCGATGGGAATGAATAAAGGCAGACAGTATGAATTATGTACATGTGTATATATGTATATGTCTGTGTGTGTATATATATGTATACGTAGAGATGTATAGGTGTGTATATTTGCGTGTGTGGATGTGTATGTATATACATGTGTATGTGGGTGGGTTTGGCCTTTCTTTCGTCCGTTTCCCTGCGCTATCCCGCTAACGTGGGAGACAGCGACAAAGTAAAAAAAATCATAATAATAAATATATGTCTCTGTATGTATATATATGTTGAAATGTATATGTGCATGTATGGGAGTTTATTTTTTCCTTGTGCTACCTCGCTGAAGGGGGAAACAGCAATTAAGTATAATTAAAAATGATAATAATCATGAAGCTCATAACATGGTTCATATATTACCTTAAAATGCTGTTATTTTCTCTAAACCTAAAATGCTTTCTGAACTAATATCACAGTTATCAATATCAATACTAAACACTGAATGCTACCCATGTGCTGAAATGTGATAAAAGACAAAAGAAATTATTTGAAAGAAAGAGAGATAGAGAGAATCATATACTTGATTTCACCTCATTCTCATCAGTAAGGAGAGGGAAAACTGTTTCTTCATTAAGACTGAACAATTGTTAAAATGTCATGACCATGATTAACTATCTCTGATGCCACAGCATGTGATTGGGGATATCTAGCTAAAAACTATAAAACAAACATTAGGCAACTGATATATTTTCCATAATTTTTTACAAAATGTTTGTGCTAAATCAAGATAAATAAAGCAAAATATCAAGATTGATAATCAACATTTCTTTTCTAATACCTTTCCCTTAATCTCGGCTAACCTGCCAACAGTACCTATCATGTAAAATGTCAAAACATAGATGAGGTGACAAAAAGGATCCTTTTCTATTCAAGAACAGCCACTGAAGCATAAAAACAGTACAGTGAATATAATACAACAAATGGTGCCATAACTCTGAGTTAAACTCGAAATGAAAAATGTATTGTGTAAAACAAATACTTTTCATTTGCCTTACCAATCAAGTGCAAACATTTATGACATTTAAATTACATTAACAACATCTAGGTACCTTACGACCATTTGATGTGAACATTTGTGTACATATATAATATGCATGTATTATGAACAATATTAACAACATTATTGCCTTACATTCCTAGAACACTGTATACTGTGAACACATAAGTTACTGATAAATGATATACATTAGTTTGATTACACTGGGAAGTAAAGGAACGAGAGCAGAAGCAAAACTTAACCTTTGTTTACACTTTACAGAAAATGATTGGAACACAAATACTGATGGCCTTTGGCAAGGCTAGTATTAGAATTATCAACTAAAGGTGTTACTTAGGATTTGTTAAAGGAAAGTGCTACTTACGATTCGTAAAAGAAAAAGATTTTTAGAATAATATTATAAAAACACTAATAACAAAACTGGATTCTTCTTATCAGAGAAAAGAAAGATATGAGACAATGAATACGGGAAGAGCAAATTAAAGAAAATAATGTGAGGAATTGATTTTCATGAGGTCAAGAGCAAAGCAAAAACTTTCAAAAGAGCACCGATACACTAAAACTTAAATTCTATACCGCTAATTCAGCACAAAGCAGCCAACACTAAATGAGATTCAAAAGAGTGATGGTAAAAAGGTAATAAAATAGATTAAAAAATGTAACAATATACTCATGATAATATGCTAGTAAGGTGTAAAATATAAAAAGTAAGAAAATATACTATGAAACAAGTAAATGAAGCCTTTTATGAACCATACAAATGTAAATAGTAACTCAAAACAAATGGCAACAACTGCTGTAGCATGCAGTGCTATAGCACATATGTAAGTACTTTAAAATATGAACTAGGATTACAGTCTACCATTCTGCAGTAGATCCCAAACAAATTACCAACTAATTTACATAAGTCTATATAAATCATATTCAGAGATTTACTGAATACAGTTTACATGCAGTGAAGTATGAGAAAGTTTCTGTAAATCTGACCATGCTGTTTGTTGCAAAATAAAACTTTGGGATCAGCAAGCATTTATCTTGTGAAGATGAGGATACAACTGTGGATAAAATCTTCACATCTTACCAGATGACTGGGTTAAAACTACATATGACATAAAACCAAAAGTACATTTAAGGGTTTTCTGATTGAATACTTAATTGAATTTTTAAAAGGAGTATTTGTGCAGCTTAATGTAGAAAGCTATACATATCCCACAATTTCATGGGTGGCTTAGCACCAACACAGGACCTCAATAATGGAAAGAAAAAATAGCAAAAACTCTTTACGAGCTGTCAGAGTGTTCAAATGTAACCATATAAACACTAATGATATCACTAATGGGTGAACTCAAAACACAGTGGTCAGTAGTGAAGATCTTCAATACTTCAGTTCATATTTCTTGACAATACTTTCAAAAGATGAAGAGTTACATGGTTTAATTAATTTTACATTTCAATTGGTTGCCTTAAGAATTACAATTTAGTACGTTTACATTTTTTTGCAAGTGACCTTCAGTGTATCCTGTGAAATTTCCTCCACACAACTTATAAATATCCTTATTATTTAAGAGAACCATCCATCAAATTTTCTTTCCTTTATAAGTCTACTTAATATTCTGAAACTTAACTAAAACATAAAGCCGTAATGTCTGTTAATCAATTTCTATAAAGTTCATCATGAAGTTTTTATGATGAAACCCTGAATTTTTATTTCATAATAGTTTTGATTTCATGGTTTTACTTTTTTTTCATATCTCTGTATCATTCCAATTCCTATCACTTCAACTTAATCCTTAAAGCTGGGCTCCCCAAACCTTTCCGCAAATGATGCAGAAATTCATGATTCATACCTTTCATAATCCCAGATACCTAGCTTTTCACTTCTAACAGAGACAAAAAGAAAAAATGAAATCTATGACCTCATTTTAAGCTGCAACCACTTGCTTGGGAAGCCCTCCTTTACAGCCTAAATATCTAAGTGAAACCTTCATGATGAAAACATGATAACTCATTCAAGGCACCTGTGTCAGCAAATAAACTAATTCTTGTGCAGAGAAATCAATGAAATTCTTTGAACTAACCATTGCAAATTAAAAAGGTTGTGACTGGGTGTTCCATGTGTGGTGAGGTGGCGATGGGAATGAATAAAGGCAGACAGTGTGAATTGTGTGCATGGGTATATATGTATGTGTCTGTGTGTGTATATATATGTGTACATTGAGATGTATAGGTATGTATATTTGCGTGTGTGGACGTGTGTGTATATACATGTGCATGGGGGTGGGGTGGGCCATTTCTTTCGTCTGTTTCCTTGCGGTACCTCGCAAACGCGGGAGACAGCGACAAAGCAAAATAAAAAAAAATAAAAAAATATATATATATGTACCAGGAATATCCCTGGGGATAGGGGAGAAAGAATACTTCCCACACATTCCTCACATGTCGTAGAAGACAACTAAAGGGGATGGGAGTGGGGGGCTGGAAACCATCCCCTCCTTGTATTTTAACTTTCTAAAAGGGGAAACAGAAGGAGTCACACGGGGAGTGTTCATCCTCCTCGAAGGCTCAGACTGGGGTGTCTAAATGTGTGTGGATGTAACCAAGATGAGAAAAAAAGAGAGATAGGTAGGATGTTTGAGGAAAGGAACCTGGATGTTTTGGCTCTCAGTGAAAGGAAGCTTAAGGGTAAAGGAGAAGAGTGGTTTGGGAATGTCTTGGGAGTAAAGTCAGTGATTAGTGAGAGGACATGAGCAAGGGAAAGAGTAGCACTACTCCTGAAACAAGAGCGGTGGGAGTATGTGATAGAGTGTAAGAAAGTAAACTCTAGATTGATATGGGTAAAACTGAAAGTGGACGGAGAGAGATGGGTGATTATTGCTGCATATGCACCTGGGTTGATGAACAAGACCAGGTTATAGTGACGGGTGATTTGAATGCAAAGGTGAGTAATGTGGCAGTTGAGGGAATAATTGGTGTACATGGGGTGTTCAGTGTTGTAAATGGAAATGGTGAAGAGCTTGTAGATTTATGTGCTGAAAAAGGACTGATGATTGGGAATACCTGGTGTAAAAAGAGAGATATACATAAGTATACATATGTAAGTAGGAGAGATGGCCAAAGAGCATTACTGGATTACATGTTAATTGATAGGTGCGCGAAAGAGAGACTTTCGGAAGGTAATGTGCTGAGAGGTGCAACTGGAGGGATGTCTGATCATTATCTTGTGGAGGCAAAAGTGAAGATTTGTAGAGGTTTTCAGAAAAGAAGAGAGAATGTTGGGGTGAAGAGAGTGGTGAGAGTAAGTGAGCTTGGGAATGAGACTTGTGTGAGGAAGTACCAGGAGAGACTGAGTACAGAATGGAAAAAGGTGAGAACAAAGGACGTAAGGGGAGTGGGGGAGGAATGTGATGTATTTAGGGAAGCAGGAAAGGCTTGCACAAAAGATGCTTGTGGCATGAGAAGCATGGGAGGTGGACAGATTAGAAAGGGTAGTGAGTGGAGGGATGAAGAAGTAAGATTATTTGTGAAAAAGAAGAGAGAGGCATCTGACGATTTTTGCAGGGAAATAATGCAAATGACTGGGAGATGTATAAAAGAAAGAGGCAGGAGGTCAAGAGAAAGGTGCAAGAGGTGAAAAAGAGGGCAAATGAGAGTTGGGGTGAGAGAGCATCATTAAATTTTAGGGAGAATAAAATGATGTTTTGGAAGGAGGTAAATAAAGTGCGTAAGACAAGGGAACAAATGGGAGGTGATAACAAGTAGTGGTGATGTGAGAAGGAGATGGAGTGAGTATTTTGAATGTTTGTTGAATGTGTTTGATGATAAGAGTGGCAGATATCGGGTGTTTTGGTCAAGCTGGTGTGCAAAGTGAGAGGGTTAGGAAGAATGATTTGATGAATTTATTAAAAAAGGGAGTGACTGTATTGTTGACTGGTTGGTAAGGTTATTTAATGTATGTATGACTCATGGTGAGGTGCCTGAGGATTGGAGGAATGCGTGCATAGTGTCATTGTACAAAGGGGATAAAAGTGAGTGCTCAAATTACAGAGGTATAAGTTTGCTGAGTATTCCTGGAAAATTATATGGGAGGGTATTGATTGAGAGGGTGAAGGCATGTACAGAGCATCAGATTGGGGAAGAGCAGTGTGGTTTCAGAAGTGGTAGAGGATGTGTGGATCAGGTGTTTGCTTTGAAGAATGTATGAGAGAAATACTTAGAAAAGCAAATGAAGTTGTTTGTAGCATTTATGGATCTGGAGAAGGCATATGATAGAGTTGATAGAGATGCTCTGTGGAAGGTATTAAGAATATATGGTGAGGGCAAGTTGTTAGAAACAGTGAAAAGTTTTTATCAAGGATGTAAGGCATATGTGCGTGTAGGAAGAGAGGAAAGTGATTGGTTCTCAGTGAATGTTGGTTTGCAGCAGGGGTGCGTGATGTCTCCATGGTTGTTTAATTTGTTTATGGATGGGGTTTTTAGGGAGGTGAATGCAAGAGTTTTGGAAAGAGGGGCAAGTATGCAGTCTGTTGTGGATGAGAGAGCTTGGGAAGTGAGTCAGTTCTTGTTCGCTGATGATACAGCACTGGTGGCTGATTTGGGTGAGAAACTGCAGAAGCTGGTGACGGGTTTGGTAAAGTGTGTGAAAGAAGAAAGCTGAGAGTAAATGTGAATAAGAGTAAGGTTATTAGGTACAGTGGAGTTGAGGACAAGTCAATTGGGAGGTAAGTTTGAATGGAGAAAAACTGGAGGAAGTGAAGTGTTTTAGATACCTGCGAGTGGATTTGGGAGCGGATGGAACCATGGAAGTGGAAGTGAATCATAGGGTGGGGGAGGGGGGCGAAAGTTCTGGGAGCGTTAAAGAATGTGTGGAAGTCGAGAACGTTATCTTGGAAAGCAAAAATGGGTATGGTTCCAACAATGTTATGTGGTTGTGAGGCATGGGCCATAGATAGAGTTGTGTGGAGGAGGGTGGATGTGCTAGAAATGAGATGTTTGAGGACAATATGTGGTGTGAGGTGGTTTGATTGAGTAAGTAATGAAAGGGTAAGAGAGATTGAAAGAGTAAGAGAGATGTGTGGTAATAAAAAGAGTGTGGTTGAGAGAGCAGAAGAAGGAGTTTTGAAATGGTTTGGTCACATGGAGAGAATGAGTGAGGAAAGATTGACAAAGAGGATATATGTGTCAGAGGTGGAGGGAACGAGATGTGGGAGACCAAATTGGAGGTGGAAAGATGGAGTGAAAAAGATTTTGAGTGATCGAGGCCTGAACATGCAGGAGGGTGAAAGGCGTGCAAGGAATAGAGTGAATTGGAACGATGTGGTATACCGAGGTCAACGTGCTGTCAATGGATTGAACCAGGGCATGTGAAGTGTCTGGGGTAAACCATGAAAGTTTTGTGGGGGCCTGGATGTGGAAAGGATCTGTGTTTTCGGTGCATTATACATGACAGCTAGAGACTGAATGTGAACGAATGTGGCCTTTGTTGTTTTTTCCTAACGCTACCTCACACACATGCTGGTGGAGGGGGTTGTCATTTCATGTGTGGCGATGGGAATGAATACAGGCAGACAATATGAATTATGTACATATGTCTGTGTGTGTATATATATATGTATACATTGAGATGTATAGGTATGTATATCTACTGTGTGTGGACGTGATGTATATACATGTGTATGTGGGCGGGTAGGGTCTTTCTGTCGTCTGTTTCCTTGCGCTACATCGCTAACGCGGGAGACAGCAAGAAAGTATAGTAAATAAATATGAATAAATATATATCTTTCTTTTTATACATATTCACCATTTCCCACGTTAGTGAGGTAGCATTAAGAACAGAGGACTGAGATTAAGAGGGAAAATCCTCACTTGGTCCCCTTCTCTGTTCCTTCTTTAGGAAAGGTAAAAACTGGAAGGGATGATTTCCAGCCCCCCACATAGTTGCCTTTTATGACATGCAGGGAATACATGGGAAGTATTCTTTCTCCCCTATCATTATAGCAGTATGTTAAGTGTATGGTGAAATTATCAAAGGAATGATTCTAAGGCTGCAACACTGCCAGGAGTATAATATTTCCCCTTTAAAAGTATAATATTTCACTATACAGTAGGGTCATAATTCCCAATCATGTGTTCCATTATCTATGAAAGAGACCTAGTACCAAGGACCTTTCTGAAGGCTCATGAGTGAGAAGTTCTTTGATGAGACTGTATTCCCTCAGATACAGCTTTGCCAAAGGTGATTCACTTGTAGTGTGACCTCAAGCAGGAGTCGTCTAGTGACATCATTATATACATTATAGAGATACAAGAGTAAGTGGCATGAGATCAAGATGAAGATGCTGGGGTTGAAAAAGAGGGCAAATGAGAGTTGGGGTGAGTGAGTATTAAACTTTAAGGAAAAGAAGAGGTTCTGGAAGGATTTAAAAAGTGTTCGAAAATCAAGAGATTGAATGGGAACTATTGTGTATGGGACATGAAGAGGTAACAGGTGGTGATGAAGTAAGGAGGAGATGGAGTGAGTATTTTGGAGGACTTTTGGATGTGTTTAATGACAGGGTGGTAGATGAAGGGTGTCTGGGTTCAGGTGGTATGCAAAATGAGTCATGGAGAGTGGTTTGGTGAAGAGAAGAGGTGGTGAAAGCCTTGTGTATGATGAAATGTGTCAAGGCATCTGGGGTGGATGGAATTGTAGCTGAATTTCTTAACAAAGGGGATGACTGTTGCTGATTGGTTAGTTAGGATTTTCAGTGCTTATACAGATGATGATGAGATGCCTTAGGGCAAGGGGTATAAAGGTGAGTATTCAAACTGCTGAGGTAAAAACTTGTAAGTACTTGGTAAGTTGTATGGGAGGAGGGTGACAAGAGGATGAAGGCATGTTCAGAGCATCAGACTGGGTAGGCACAGTGTAGTTTCAGAGGTGGTAGAGGATGTGCTGATCAGGTGTTTGCTTTAAAGAATGTGTGAGAAATACTTAAGAGAAACACATGGATCTGTACGTGGCATTTATGAATCTGGAGAAAGCACATGATATGGTTGATAAAGATGCCTTGCGCAAGAGCATAAGGATATATGGTGTGAGAGGAAAACTTTTAGAAATAGTGCAAAGTTTTCATAAAAAGAGTAAGGCTAAGTCATGTGTACGACTGGGTAGCAAGGAGAATGGGTGGTTCCAAGTGAAGGTTGGTCAGTGGCTCGGGTGTGTGATGTCTCCATGGCTGATTAATTTGTTTATGGATGGTGTGGTGAGAGATGTAAATGCAAGAGTCTTGGAGATAGAGTGAGTATGCAGGCTGCAAGAGAAGACAGGGGGCTTGGGAAGTGAGTCAGTTGTTGTTTGCTTATGATACAGCAGTGGTGGCAGGTTTGCGTAAGAAAATGCTGAATTTGTTGACTGAGTTTGAAAGCGTCAAAGGAGGAAATTGAGAGTAAATGTAAATAAAAGCAAGCTTATTAGGTTTTGCAGGGTTGAAGATCTGGATAGCTGGGATATGAGTTTGAATGTAGAAAAATTGGAGGAAATGAAGTATTTTAGATACCTGAGAGTCAAAATGGTGGAGAATAGAACCATAGCAGCAGAAATGAGTCATAGGGGAGTTGAGGGAGTGAAGGTCTGGGAACACGAAAGAATGTGTGGAAAGAGAGGTTGTTGTCTCGGAGGGCAAAAATGGTTATGTTTGAAGGTATAGTGGCTCTAACAATGTTATACGGATGCGAGGCATGGGATGGAAGTGTTGGAAATGATATGTTTGACAACAGTATGTGGTGTGATTAAGTAGAAAAAAAAGATAAGAGAGAGAGAGGTTTGGTAAAAAGAAGAGTGTGGTTAAGAGAGCTGATGCAGGTGTGCTGAAATGATTTGGCACATGGTGAAAGAATATGTGAGGATAGGAGAGGTTAACAAAATGGATATGTGTCAGAAGTGGAGGGGAACAAGGAGAAGGGGTGGACCAAATTGAAGATGAAAGGATGAAGTGAAAATCATTTTGACAAATTGGGGCCGTTCTTCATACTACCTCATTAACTCAGGAAATGGTGATAATTTGTAAAACATTATTTATAAAAATCTAAAAACACTAAATATATTTTCTTTGCTGCCTGGCCAGTGCAAAAATGATGTGCTACTCTCATGACATTTTCATGATTACTGAACAGTTGAGTTATGCATTTGGCAGAGACAGAAGGATGTAGAAACATTGTCAGGAAGCAACTACTGGCATTTAGCCAGTAGATGCTTCCTGACTCACTTCAATACTGTGTACCATGCCTGGGATTTTTAAGTGCCCTAGACTATATATGGTGTATTTATAGTCTGATGGAAGTGTCCTTAGCTCCATACAGTACATCCAACAGTCAACAGCTATGTTCATAGCTTCAAAAGTAACAGTATAACTCTTGGTACTAAGGTTTCATGTTATCAGTTTTACTTATCATTACTCTCATCATAGATGACATTCATTAAACGAAACTTGTTTATATTATATTTTACTTATTTCGATTATTATTTTTATTTATGTATTTTGCTTTGTCGCTGTCTCCCGCATTAGCGAGGTAGCGCAAGGAAACAGACGAAAGAATGGCCCAACCCACCCACATACACATGTATATACATATACGTCCACACAAGCAAATATACATACATATACATCTCAACGTATACATATATATTTATATATATATATATACACAGACATATACATATATACACATGTATATAATTTATACTGTCTGCCTTTATTCATTCCCATCACCACTCCGCCACACATGAAATAACAACCCCCTCCCCTGCATGTGTGCGAGGTAGCGCTAGGAAAAGACAACAAAGGCCACATTCATTCACACTCAGTCTCTAGCTGTCATGTACAATGCACTGAAACCACAGCTCCCTTTCCACATCCAAGCACCACAGAACTTTCCATGGTTTACCCCATACGCTTCACATGCCCTGGTTCAATCCATTGACAGCACTTTGACCCCGGTATACCACATCGCTCCAATTCACTCAATTCCTTGCACGCCTTTCACCCTCCAGCATGTTCAGGCCCCGATCACTCAAAATCTTTTTCACTCCATCTTTCCACCTCCAATTTGGTCTCCCACTTCTCCTCATTCCCTCCACTTCTGACACATATATCCTCTTGGGGTCAATCTTTCCTCACTCATTCTCTCCATGTGACCAAACCATTTCAAAACACCCTCTTCTGCTCTCTCAACCACACTCTTTTTATTACCACACATCTCTCTTACCCTATTATTACTTACTCGATCAAACCACCTCACACCACATATTGTCCTCAGACATCTCCATTCCAGCACATCCACCCTCCTCTGTACAACTCTATCTATAGCCCACGCCTCGTAACCATATAACATTGTTGGAACCACTATTCCTTCAAACATACCCATTTTTGCTTTCCGAGATGATGTTCTTGACTTCCACACATTCTTCAAGGCTCCCAGAACTTTCGCCCCTGCCCCCACCTGATGATTCACTTCCGCTTCCATGGTTCCATCCGCTGCCAAATCCACTCCCAGATATCTAAAACACTTCACTTCCTCCAGTTTTTCTCCATTCAAACTTACCTCCCATTTGAGTTGTCCCTCAACCCTACTGTACCTAATAACCTTTCTCTTATTCACATTTACTCTCAGCTTTCTTCTTTCACACACTTTACCAAACTCAGTCACCAGCTTCTGCAGTTTTTCACATGAATTAGCCAACAGCTGCTGTATCATCAGCGAACAACACCTGACTTCCCAAGCTCTCTCATCCACAACAGACTGCATACTTGCCCCTCTCTCCAAATCTCTTGCATTCACCTCCCTAAAAACCCCATCCATAAACAAATTAAACAACCATGGAGACATCACACACCCCTGCCGCAAACCAACATTCACTGAGAACCAATCACTTTCCTCTCTTTCTACACGTACACATGACTTACATCCTCAATAAAAACTTTTCACTGCTTCTATCAACTTGCCTCCCACACCATATGTTCTCAATACCATCCACAGAGCATCTCTATCATATGCCTTCTCCAGATTCATAAATGCTACTTACAAATCCATTTGCTTTTCTAAGTATTTCTCACATACATTCTTCAAAGCAAACACCTGATCCACACATCCTCTACCACTTCTGAAACCACACTGCTCTTCCCCAATCTGATGCTCTGTACATGCCTTCACCCTCTCAATCAATACCCTCCCATATAATTTACCAGGAATACTCAACAAACTTATACCTCTGAAATTTGAGCACTCACCTTTGTCCCCTCTGCCTTTGTACAATGGCACTATGCAAGCATTCCTCCAATCCTCAGGCACCTCACCATGAGTCATATATACATTAAATAACCTTACCACCTAATTTGATATAGTTACTATTGAATTACATTCCTATCACAAAGATATAATCTATCACAGGAAAAACACATACATATGTAGCAGTAAACAAGACTCATATTTTTGGACAGAGTAATCCTTCAATTATTCCAGTAAAGAAATATATAATATAAAACCATTAGTAAATAAAATGGAAAAGGGGGCAAAAAGAAAAAATTCCCCTTACTGACCAGAAACAGTTATACAAGGCTTTTCAGGTCTTACTATATTTATGAAAGCAATCCACTTCTACATGAATGAATTGTAAGTCATATAAATCAAATCATATTATGAAGGCTACAGGAAACGTGGCTTTGTTTCTTTTACTTTCGGTCTGTATCTCTGACGCCTGTTCCAACTAGAACTCCCTTAAGGGGGTAGCCATGGCAATAGAATCTCCATAACTAGTGAACTCCAGTGCCACTTCTTGGCCTTCAGTGCCTCACCCTTAATAGGCCACTGGCAGAGGGCGCTTCTAATGTAGTGGATGCAGAGGCTCCTACTGACTACTTTTATTGAATGCTCCTACCTACTGCTCCTGTCTAAATGTTCCTATCTACTACTTTATCCCTGGGGATAGGGGAGAAAGAATACTTCCCACGTATTCCCTGCGTGTCGTAGAAGGCGACTAAAAGGGGAGGGAGCGGGGGGCTGGAAATCCTCCCCTCTCGTTTTTTTTTTTTCTCCAAAAGAAGGAACAGAGAACGAGGCCAGGTGATGATATTCCCTCAGAGGCCCAGTCCTCTGTTCTTAACGCTACCTTGCTAACGCGGGAAATAGCGAATAGTATGAAAGATCTACTACTTCTATCTATTGCTCCTACCATCTTACCAAAAGGCAGGGTTAGCTGATAGTGCTCACCACAAGAAAATCTAGAGGTACGAAAAATGGGCTGTGCAAGCGTTGTCAAGTGTTACATTTGACGGGGAAAGATTGTATGTTTGTAGAAAGAACGCTTGTAGTCCATGTGTGAATGAGGCAGACAGAAAAGACAGCTTTATTCTAAATATCAAATTTCAACTTAACACATGGATAAGTAAATAACTCTTTAAGATTTGTTATATTCCTCCACTGAATAATCAAACACTATATCATCATTCTATTTGTATTTCTGGTATTAATTCTGATACTCTTGAAGGTACTTTATATAGAACACAGCCATACAAATAAAAAAGGTTTCACATCTGTGAAAGGCATTTCCCTATATTTCTTTTTGAAATAACTGTATCATACTTAATCTTTAAAGGGATAAGTGAATACAAAAAATATAGTATTACCATTTGTTCTTTTCTCAGACCCAAAGGTGGAGAACATGTGACTAATATGCCATGATCATTATTGCTGCTGACAAAAATGTAACCATGATATGTGTTTTCAGAGTGGTTTGAAAATTCTATACTGATCTATAGTTGTAGTAAGAGATGCCTAGGGCCTCCTTATACAATTACACATGAGTTCTTCAGTTACCCTTCAGCCACTGCATAGTGAGTAGGTCACAGTGAATCCCAGTGTAGTTGAAATTGAGTAGTATTCAGTCCAAAGTGATAAGGAATCTAGCAATCCAGATGATAATTTTGATGATGAAGCACCAAACACATCAAATGCTGCATGAAATAGGTGGTGGTAATCAAAACATGTTGATCCCAAGCTTTGTAGCTTTCAGTTCTATCTTGGCAGTATGATTCCATCTGTGGATTTTAATTCTTCTTAGATGTCTCCATGGGAATTTTGAACCCAGTTTCACGAGTTTCTGTGATATTCTTATATGATCTTTTATATGACGAGATACTGTTTTCCCTTTACTTAAAAAATACCATTTTTTTAGAAGCATCCGGATATTCATGGGCCTGCTTAGTGTAAATTGTGAAATGATTAGAGTGTGGCCCTACGACCAGACAATGAATGTTAAGCTACCAATGGATCAAAGCCCTTAAGGACTTATCCAACAGCAGAGTCATTCTATGAATTGATATGAAAACCTCAAAGAGAAAATCACAAATGAATGACAAAAACATGCTGAGACATACCTGCATGAAATATAAGACATTTTGGAGAGAAAGGTAGCCATAATATTTCTCCAGAGGAAAGCAATCAGAGAGGGACTTTGTATAAAACATAAAGTACTCAAACCTGCTTCAGTGTTAACAACATTGTGCACTGTGTTCAATTCTAAGGCTTGTTACATGAAACCAGTTTCACCTATAACTGCATTAATGGTTCGGGTGTGATGAATAACATAATTGGAATCTTACAACAGTTTTGCCTGCATTGTACAGAAGTGATTGGTGATATATCTAAGATGGACCACTAAAACTATCCTCTTTGGACCAGCATTCTCAATGTTGTGCAGAGTGATGTGGATGTTGCGAGACAACTAGAACATTATGTGCTAACGCTATGATCTTAATTGCCTTTGCCAAACTTCTAAAGCGTTTGTGTATTACATAGCTGAAGTGAGAAAAGACAGTTAATTGGAAGCTGCCGAAGTGGTCTTATAAGCTACGTAGATAACCTCTAGTTATCAATCTGCACAATAGCTGAAGTCCACAAAATTGCAAAAGAAGAGCTAATGCCCCAGTTAGTGGATTCAAGATTAGACATTAGATTACTTCAAGATATTACCACACAGGAAATTGAAAATAAAAAGGATTAGGGTTTAACATAAATATTGGCACCTCAACAAAGCTGACAGGAATAACTTATGAAAATTTTTCTCTGACTTAATATGGGTAAATTCCTGTCTCTTGTGGTGATGCTTCTGTCTCTGCCAAACTCGTAAGAGAGGTTATCACTGCGGGAATGGAAGCATTTATCCTCTCATCCTGCAAGACAGCCTCTTCTTCCAATCTATGGTTCATCTGTTCCTGTTCTGAGGACATTCAGGCAAGGGAGCTGGCATATTGGGTTTGGAAAAACTTCTTCCAACTCCCATTCAGCATTTATCAATACCAGTAATCACTACAAGTATGTTATTCGTGAGACAAAGCTTTCCTTTATTCAAAGGAAGTGCGATAACCTCTCTTTGTCATCCACTGATAGGTCTTTATGGTCTTTAGTAAAAAAACATCTCTAACAACTCTGCCTTCTTCCACTTTTCTGTTCTGATGGTACTGCAACAGTCTCTTCCACAGATAAAGCAAATCTTTTTGGTTCCATTTCTCTTCTAACTAATCTATCTTGGATGATTAACATTTTCATCACGTAATGCTCCCCTTACTAATCCTATGCCCCTTACCATAATTTCTCTTCAAGCATCCAAAAATTGCTTCTCTTTGGACACAAGCTAAGCTTATTAACCTGAAGGCATCCATCCCCATGCATTGAGAGTGTGCCTCTGAACCTGTGCCTGCTTGTCTGTTGTTTTCATTTAAAAACGAGAACTTCTCCCTCTTTGTCATAGCATGCATTGGTATGTCCCATCCCTAAGATTTGTGACCATTCTAACCCCTATAGATATTGTCCTGTTGCTTTGACATCTGCTACCACCATCACCTTCTCGGCATCCACAGATAGGTCTTTCTGGTATTTAGCAAAGAGCATCTTTAACATCCTCTGTTGCTCTAACTTCACTTTTCAATTCAGACGGTACTATCTATAGCTGACTCTTCCAAAGATAAAGAAACTTTCTCTGGTTCCTGTCTCTCCTCTGATTGTATTTTGGATGTCTATAACAATCCTTCAACCCCTGATGCTCCTCTTACTAATTCTGCTCCCCTTTCCATAATCTCTTTTCGAACTCCGAAAACCGCTTCTCTCGACATCAGCAAGGCTAATAGTCCTGATGGCATTCATCTCCACGTACTGAAAGTGTGCCTCTGAACTTGCACCTGTGCTTGCTCACCTGTTCCATTTGTTTAATAACCAGAACTTTTCCCTATTCTTGGAAGCAGCATGTGTTAGTATATCCCATCCCTAAGAAGGGTGACCATTCTGACCTCACTATCATCCTGTTGCTTTAACATGTACCATTTCCAATTTCTTTGAACCCCATATCAACTGCCATATCCTCAGACATCCTGAATCTCATAGTCTTCTCACTGACCACCAGTAAGGCTTCTGTAAGGCAAGATCCACTGTTGATATTATTTCCAATCTTATCAACGTCAGGTCATCATCCCTGAAAGATTTTGGGGAATTCTATGTAGCTGCCCTTGACATACCCAAAGCTTTTGACTGGGTGTCGCATCGGAGTCTCATCTCTAAGCTACCCTCTTTTGACTTCCCTCCCTCACTTTACCCCCCTCATATCTAGCTTCCCCTCTGGCCAGTCAAAGTTTGTGGTTGTTGACAGATTGGCCTCTGCCCCTTTCTCCATCAACAGTTGTGTTCCTCAAGGTTTTGTCCTGTCTCCTACACTTTTTCTCCTTTTTAATGATTTCCTTTCTTCCACAAACAACCATATACACACTTATACTGATGTCTTAACACTGCATTCCTCCACATCTTTTAATTCTGCTCCTTGATTTGCACCTTGTCTTGTCATAAATTTCTCTCTAAACTCAGACTTGGGCAGGATATCTCAGTGGGGTAGATTAAATCTGGTTAAATTTATTGCCTCCAAAAACCCAGTTTCTGCCTCTCTCTCTACTGAAAATTCCTCACAACTTTCCTCTATCCTTTGATGGTTCTGCAATTCCACCTCTTGGCTCAATAGATGAACATCCATGGTGGTACTGTAACATGCACTCCATCTTGGAAACCCTACATTTTGGAAAAAGCTAAGTCAACCTCTGAGAAACTGGGAGTCCTGTTTAGACATCAAAATTTCATTTCTTCTGAACAGTTGCTCTGTTTATAGAAAGGATTGATCCATCTTCTTATGAAGTACTGCTGCTTTGTTTATTCAGTTTACTAATCCATCCTTGCGTGGAGTATTGCTTTCACATCTTGGGTGTTGTCACTCTGCATCCTAATTTGACAAAGTTAAAAGCGGCCTGACTTATCAGCTCTCCCAGGCTAACTTCAATACTTGACCTATGCCACCATGTTGGTTAACTTTTCCCCTTCTGTAGGTATTACTTTGGTTTTCACTCCTGGGAGCTGGTTGCTTGTGTGATCCTGCTAGACCACACAAAACTCAGCAAGCTGCCATGTCATTTGATTACTGTGTGGCCATTGGTAACTCAAGGATAGGCCATTTTGATAACTGTTTCTTTCCCATCACCTCAAAGCTTTGGAACATTCTAGCCTTTCATGTCCTTCCCAGAAGTATGACCTGGCACAGGTGTTTCACTTCTTCCAAAATTCATAAATACTTTCCACAATTTCTTGTTTTTCCCTTCATTAACCTTTCTTTACTTCAAATAAGGCCTGGACTTGAAGTTGACTTTTGTCTGTGACTGGAGCCAGGAAAAAAAAATTATGCCTAAACATAAGAAAATTGATAAAATGACATATAATTATACCAGACAACTCCCATATCAATTAAGAAAAAAATGATACAGAGCCAAACAGCCTCAAGTTTCATATGCCGGAGTTAGTGTCGTAAGTAAAGACTTAAAAAGAGGGAAAGAAAGCAAACTTGGACTAAAATGACACAAAAGTAGAAGTCACTCATCAAGGATAATTATGGTTTGAAAAAAAAATTTCTTGAAATGACCTCAGCCAGATCCATTTATAGATAAACCCATACTAATGGTGCACTATAATGGTAGCAGTTTGGTATGCAGCATGTCTGCCTATATTATGCGCAAACTCCCTGATGGCAAATATGTATCTATCCTTGCAGCTGCATGATATAAAGTTGCACAAGCCAAATGAATCAGCTCCCTCTAGAACTATGCAATGCAATACTGACAAACAGGAAACTCTCCAGAGAAATGGACTTCAAATTCACTTAGATAATTCATGTTGCCGATTCTTCCTTTGTATGAATGATAATTTAGAATGAATCCCAGAGTTTTATATATCTATGGGTAATAAGGAACTGACCAAGACATAACAAACCTGATCCATGCAAACAGCTTTGGGTATCCACAATCAAGAACCTTAATAATGATGCCATCGGATCCTACTTCTGAATGAAATGGGTCAAATTCCTTGTGGTAAAAGAGTCCCACTTACTAAGTGTTTTTAGCTGAAGAATGACAAATTATTCATTTCTGTGATCAAGTACTTCTGAACAGAATATCTCTAGCTTGTTATATAATGACAGTTAAAGTCCTTGAATTTGAGTAAGATAAAGCTCAAAAGACCAACATTTGAGCATGTTATTCCATACCACAGGTAGATTGATAGCAGTTGTGTACACAAGAATATTAGAGGTGTCCATGTTAATCCCAGTAATGAAGTATCAAATAAAGCTAAAGCCCTCAGAGTGAATCATTTTCATAAAAATGTAGCCATCTATCTCTGAAAACTGTTCTCACCAGGAACTCCCTCAAAGAGGTGGCTACAACAATAGTCTCCATAACTAATGAACTCCAATGCCACTTTTTGGCCTTTAGTGCCTCACCCTTAACAAGCCAATGGCAGAGGGCAACTCTAGTGCAGTGTTTGCAGAGACTTACCTTATGTTCCTTTTGACAATTTCTACCTAATGCTCCTGACTGATGTTCCTATTTACTACTTCTATCTTATGTTTCTACCTAATGCTCCTGCTTTAATGTTCCAGACTACTGCTTCTATCTATTGCTCTTACCATTTTGCCAAAAGGTAGGGCTAGGGCATTGTGCTTTCCACAGGAAAATCTAGAGTTAAGGAGAATGAGCTATGTGAGTTAAGTGTTGTCAAATGTTATGTATAAGATGATACTGTATGTTTGTGGACAGAATGCCAGAAGTCCTCGTGTAAGTGAGGCAGAAAGAAAAGATAGCTACCTGGGTCAGAGGAGAACAACTTGACAACCACAAAAGTGCTGGTTCACAATGCATCTGTCACTAACCGTCCCAATACCCAGGTGGGTAGTACTGGTAATATACCTCCCTGGTTGCTGGCTGACTACCAACCTTCTAAAATGTACCTAAAGCCTGAAAATTCACATGACCACATCTGGGAATCAGCTCAGATAAAGATGAAATCACCATAGTAGGACAAGGGGTAGCTCAATGGCTGAAGGATAAATGAAATCAAGACAGAACTGTCCTTCTGGAAAGCCATCCCATTGAAAATTATCAATATCCATCTTCACAACTAGGATCATGATGGATTCAAATTAAACCTGTCCAAGCCATGGTGCTAGGAACTTGCAGATTAATCAAAACCATCATGATAGAACAGGCCAGCACTTGCATGGCATTTCATAACCAAGATACTGTTAACCTATTCTTTATGACTGAATAATATAATTTATTTCATTTTCCCTCCATTAATGCAGGAGTGCATGTGACAACTCTTGGATCATCGCCTTCTGCCTTAAGATGAATTATATCGTCATTAATGCTTGTGGGTGCACCTAAAGCATCGTTACCAGATGCTACTGCCTAGATTTTTTTCCATACACTGCTTAATCCATGTGATGTCTGGGAGGCCTGTAAGACACCTGCATCCTCATGTAATAGTTTGTGAAGCTGTAACACTTACAAGATACCAAATATTAATGTTGAAAATGTTTAGCTGTAACACTTACAAGATACCAAATATTAATGTTGAAAATGTTTAGTAATCATATGTGTTCATGACCAAAAACACTTGGTAGGTAGTAGTTGGCAGAAGCAGCCACAGATCAAAATGGTATATTTCTGGAAGTACGCAACTGGGTATTAGGAAGATTAGTGACTGCTGCATAGTGAGCCTGCACTTCAGTGGTTGTCAAGTTGAACTCCTCTTACCCAAATAGCTGTCTTTTCTTTCTGCCTCACCTAAATGTGGACTGCTAGCATTCTGTCCACAAGTATACAATCTATCCTTGTCATACATAACACTTGACAACACAACTCACATCTCATTCTTCATCTCTAGATTTTCCTGAAGTGAGTGTTATGTTCTAGCCCTGCCTTTTGGCAATAGGTGGGAGCAATAGATAAAAGTAGTAAGAACACTTCAGTGTGGGTGTTAAGTGGAAGTAGTTGGCAGGAAGGAACACTTAGATGTAAGTGTCAAGTACAAGTAGTCAGTTTGAACATTAGGTAGTAGCAGTCAGCACAAAGGAATATTAGGTAGGAATCTTTGGAAACTAGAGTTGTTCTCTGACAGTGGCCTGCTAAGGGTGAGGAACTAAAATGCTATGAAGTGGCACCAGAGTTCACCACTTATGGAGACACTCTTGCTGTGGCTACCCCCTTGAGGAAGTTCCAGAAGGGAAGAGGCTTCAGACAAATAGATGGATATTTAGAAAGCACTTGAAAATATAACAAATCTTGACTGTATTCCCAGAATACTTCATATGCCTGGCAGAAGTATCTTATAAGTTCATGAGTGTGTAGTACAAGTGAATAATGTTTCACCAGGTTGAGATGTGTATTATATTATTTAGAAAATTGTGTTCCAGTAGTCATAATAGCTTATATTTGAGGTTATCCAGCACATACAGCAGAAGAAAGAAAGAGCTTATGGAGTGGTTTCTAATGTTTTCATAACTGCACAGTGTATACACACATCATTAACTGGTATGACACTGGAAGCTCCCTGATAACTTTTTTGAAGTTTGTCAGTTTTCTTAGATATCTAAATAGAATACAACCTTACGACTGAACTCAGCAAATGGAAACTAAGCAGATGGCAAGCTGCTGGGACTGTTCAGGATCCTACAGGTAGGAGCTTTTCACCCATAAAATGGATGTTCAGTTGTTCTGCTGACATTCCTTGGTAAATTGGGTACAGATAATCTCAGATCAAGCTGGTCAAGAGACCTCATTTCATTGCTGTTAGATTAAACTGATGAATATTGGGTCACCATGAAATATGACATGAGTTAAAAAATCAAGCCTGACTTTAAATGTAACTTTTGGTACTTGTGTCTAAAAAACCTGGTCCTTGGGAGGACCAGTGCGATGGTGCCCTGGAGCGTGGAAGGTTAATAAAGACTACAGACAGTCCCAACAGGAGACACAAGAATCTTTCTCAAAGAAGTGGCAATGCATCTACTTTCCCACTCTAACTGGCAAAAAACAGCATATGAAGCAAAGGAGTCTTAGAACTTGGGGTTTTGTGTTGGTGGGGAACATTAACATCCTGAAATGGAGTGGAGAAAGCTGCAAATTTTGTGAAAAGATTATAAGCACACACATCAAGCATTCCACTCAATACCTTGTAGCTCTTCCAGTAAAATAGCTAAACTGCCAACAGTGAGCCTGCACTATTGTGTAGAAGTGTTCTAGGACAAAAGATGATAAACCAAGTGTTCTACTTAGGCAGTATGCTCATGTGTTTTGCACATATTGTAAAGTGTATTAGTATTTTGCTTATAATATTACAGTGACTAGTTAAATTTCTTTTGTATGCATCAAATTACTTGATACTATTAATCAACAAGTTATAATAAATCAAATGCAGTTTAGTTTTACAGTGAAGTTTAGCTACATTAACTTTTCCAGGCTTGCAATATTTATCTACTTCATATTTACTTCAGTATGTTAGGTGTCTTGACACAAATAGTTTGTTTCAGGTATTACATTTTTGTTTTGCATAACTTGGATTACTGTATAATATTGTATTTCTGTATATGTTTATTATCTTTTTTGCTTGTTGCTAGTTCTTTGTATGAATTCAATCAGTTATACAGAAAGAAACCTAAATCTCCAGTAAGGTTGCAACACTTTATAACAAACCAAATCAAACCTGTTATGACAGTCATTCATTAGAGGAGATTCCAACAAGTAAGAGAGATAGATAAACCCATGAGGAGAATGGTTCCAGATCTGACTTGTCTCAATAAGTTTACTGTATACCCATTGTTCAAGATGGTGATGGTGAAATCTGTCAGGAAGATAAATGGATAGTTAGTACTGATTTAAAGGACACATATTGGAAAGTTCTTTTCAATCCATAACTTTGAAAGTTTGTGATATTTTAAGTTAGCCATTAAACATAGAGGTTTGATGGCTTGTCTTTCAGCCATCACACAGCACTAGAAATATTCAGCAAACCTTTCTTTAATTTTCAATCCAATGTTCATGAAATTGGTTACTGTAATTATAAAACATCAAAGAAAGTAATTAAAATTTTTTGGCTTGTTGGACAACTGATTTGTATCAGTAATATCTCAGAAATGTCTGGAAGTTCTGGGGTTAGTGTAAAAGGCAACAAGTTCAACTTTGTGTTACATCAACAAAAGTCCATGCTGGTTCCTTCAATAATGGTGAAATGGTTGGGCTTGGCATGGCATACCAGACATCAGACCTTTTCCCTTCCTCTACATTTTTTAAAGCTGAGACTCATAAAATGATAAAGGAATTGTCCAAAAGCCAGAGGATCATGTGGAGAGAGGTGGAAAGAATGAGAGGTTTCCTTAACCAGAAGGCAAAATTTTACTGAAATTTTTTTCTCACTTTTAAGGACACATACATAGATAAAAAAATAAGATGAGAGATGAAACAAAAAGATAGCTACAACTGATGCCTCTAGTTTCACTGAAAATTTATATGGATTGTGCATAAAAAGGATGGGGCTTCCAAACGAGGAGTAAGGAGACTGGTCCTATTCTCTGAGCTTGACCCATATCAGCATGTATATAGGAGTTTAGATGCAGGATGCATCATCCTTGGTGATGGATGAAGAAATGTACATTACAGTCAAGCAAGTATGAATATGTACATGTGTAAGAGAGATGTGTCGAAATAAAAAAAGCGTGGTTGAGAGAGCAGAAGAGGGTGTTTTGAAATGGTTTGGGCACATGGAGAGAATGATTGAGGAAAGACTGACCAAGAGGATATATGTGTTGGAAGTGGAGGGAATGAGGAGAAGTGGGAGACCCCAAACTGGAGGTGGAAAGATGGAGTGAAAAAGATTTTGAGTGATCGGGGACTGAACATGCAGGTGGGTGAAAGGTGGGCAAGGAATAGAGTGAATTGGATCGATGTGGTATACCGGGGTCGACGTGCTGTCAATGGATTGAATCAGGGCATGTGAAGCGTCTGGGGTAAACCATGGAAAGTTCTGTGGGGCCTGGATGTGGAAAGGGAGCTGTGGTTTCGGGCATTATTGCATGACAGCTGGAGACTGAGTGTGAGTGAATGGGGCCTTTGTTGTCTTCTCCTGGCGCTGCCTCGCGCACGAGGGGGGGAGGGGGATGTTATTCCGTGTGTGGCTGGGTGGCGATGGGGGTGAGTAGGGGCAGACAGTGTGAATTGTATACATGTGTATATATATGTATATGTCTATGTGTGTATACATATGTATACATTGAGATGTATAGGTATGTATATTTGCATGTGTGGACATGTATGTGGGTGGGTTGGGCCATTCTTTCATCTGTTTCCTTGCAAGGCAGCAAGTTTGGATGGTATTGCAGTGGAATTCATTAAAAAAGGGGGTGACTGTATTGTTGACTGGTTGGTAAGGTTATTTAATGTATGTATGATTCATGGTGAGGTGCTTGAGGATTGGGGGAATGCTTGCATAGTGCCATTGTACAAAGGCAAAGGGGACAAAAGTGAATGATCAAATTACAGTGGTATAAGTTTGTTGAGTATTCCGGGAAATTATATGGGAGGATATTGATTGAGAGGGTGAAGGCATGTACAGAGCATCAGATTGGGGAAGAGCAGTGTGGTTTCAGAAGTGGTAGAGGATGTGTGGATCAGGTGTTTGCTTTGAAGAATGTATGTGAGATATACTTATAAAAGCAAATGGATTTGTATGTAGCATTGATGGATCTGGAGAAGGCATATGATAGAGTTGATAGAGATGCTCTGTGGAAAGTATTAAGAATATATGGTGTGGGAGGCAAGTTGTTAGAAGCAGTGAAAAGTTTTTATCGAGGATGTAAGGCATGTGTACGTGTAGGAAGAAAGGAAAGTGATTGGTTCTCAGTGAATGTTGGTTTGCGGCAGGGGTGTGTGATGTCTCCATGGTTGTTTAATTTGTTTATGGATGGGGTTGTTAGGGAGGTGAATGCACGAGTTTTGGAAAGAGGGGCAAGTATGCAGTCTGTTGTGGATGAGAGAGCTTGGGAAGTGAGTCACTTGTTGTCCGCTGATGATACAGCGCTGGTGGCTGATTCATGTGAGAAACTGCAGAAGCTGGTGACTGAGTTTGGTAAAGTGTGTGAAAGAAGAAAGTTAAGAGTAAGTGTGAATAAGAGCAAGGTTATTAGGTACAGTAGGGTTGAGGGTCAAGTCAATTGGGAGGTAAGTTTGAATGGAGGAAAACTGGAGGAAGTAAAGTGTTTTAGATATCTGGGAGTGGATCTGGCAGCGAATGGAACCATGGAAGCGGAAGTGGATCATAGAGTGGAGGAGGGGGCGAAAATCCTGGGAGCCTTGAAGAATGTGTGGAAGTCGAGAACATTATCTCGGAAAGCAAAAATGGCTATGTTTGAAAGAATAGTGGTTCCAACAATGTTGTATGGTTGCGAGGTGTGGGCTATGGATAGAGTTGTGCGCAGGAGGATGGATGTGCTGGAAATGAGATGTTTGAGGACAATGTGTGGTGTGAGGTGGTTTGATCGAGTAAGTAACGTAAGGGTAAGAGAGATGTGTGGAAATAAAAAGAGTGTGGTTGAGAGAGCAGAAGAGCATGTTTTGAAATGGTTTGGGCACATGGAGAGAATGAGTGAGGAAAGATTGACCAAGAGGATATATGTGTCGGAGGTGGAGGGAACGAGGAGAAGTGGGAGACCAAATTGGAGGTGGAAAGATGGAGTGAAAAAGATTTTGTGTGATCGGGGCCTGAACATGCAGGAGGGTGAAAGGAGGGCAAGGAATAGAGTGAATTGGATCAATGTGGTATACCGGGGTTGACGTGCTGTCAGTGGATTGAATCAGGGCATGTGAAGCGTCTGGGGTAAACCATGGAAAGCTGTGTAGGTATGTATATTTGCGTGTGTGGACGTGTATGTATATACATGTGTATGGGGGTGGGTTGGGCCATTTCTTTCGTCTGTTTCCTTGCGCTACCTCGCAAACGCGGGAGACAGCGACAAAGCAAAAAAAAATATATATATATATATATATATATAGAGAGAGAGAGAGAGAGAGAGAGAGAGAGAGAGAGAGAGAGAGAGAGAGAGAGAGAGAGTGAATTGGAACGATGTGGTATACTGGGGTCGACGTGCTGTCAATGGATTGAACCAGGGCATGTGAAGTGTCGGGGTAAACCATGGAACGTTCTGTGGGGTCTAGCGCTACCTCACGCACATGAGGGGGAGGGGGTTGTTATTTCATGTGTGGCAGGGTGGCGATGGGAATGAATCAAGGCAGACAGTATGAATTATGTACATGTGTATATATATGTATATGTCTGTGTATGTATATATATGTATATGTTGAAATGTATAGGTATGTATATTTGCGTGTGTGGACGTGTATGTATATGCATGTGTATGTGGGTGGGTTGGGCCATTCTTTCCGTCTGTTTCCTTGCGCTACCTTGCTAACGCGGGAGACAGCGACAATGCAAAATAAAATAAATAAATAATATATATACATTTGTTTTTTTCATGCATATTCACCATTTCCTGCATTAGCGAGGTAGCATTAAGAACACAGGACTGAGCCTAAGAGGGAAACTCCTTACTTGGCTCCTTTTCTGTTCCTTCTTTTGGAAAAGTAAAACCTGGAGGGGAGGATTTCCAGCCCCCCGCTCCCTCCCCTTTTAGTCGCCTTTTACGACATGCAGGGAATACATGGGAAGTATTCTTTCTCCCCTATCCCCAGGGATAATATATATGTTATCCCTGGGGATCCGGAAGAAAGAATACTTCCCATGTATTCCCTGCATGTCATAGAAGGCAACTAAAATGGGAGGGAGCAGGGGACTAGAAAACCTCCCCTCCTATTTTTAATTTCCAAAAGAAGGAACAGAGAAGGGGACCCAGTGAGGATATTCCCTCTAAGGCTCAGTCCTCTGTTCTAAGTGCTACTTTGCTAATGTGGGAAATGGCAAATATGTATATATATTAAAAAAGAAAATATGTATATGTTCGTGTATGGAGGTGGAAGGATGGAGAGAAAAAGATTTTGAGTGATCGGGGCCTGAACATACAGGAGGGTGAAAGACATCCAAGGAATAGAGTGAATTGGAACGATGTGGTTTACCAGGGTCGACGTGCTGTCAATGGATTGAACCAGGGCATGTGAAGCATCTGGGGTAAACCATGGAATGTTTTGTGGGGCCTGGATGTGGAAATGGAACTGCGGTTTCAGTACATTACACATGACAGCTAGAAACTGAGTGTGAACAAATGTGGCCTTTGCTGTCTTTTCTTGGCACTACCTCACGCGTGCACGTGGGAAGGGGGGGTGCTATTTCATGTGTGGCAGGGTGGCAACAGAAATGGATGGGGACAGCAAGTATGAGTGTGTGCATGCGTATATATGTATATGTCTGTGTATATATATGTATGTATACGTTGAACTGTATAGGTATGTATATGTGCGTGTGTGGGAGTTTATGTATATAAATGTATATGTGGAGGGATTGGGCCATTTTTTCATCTGTTTCCTTGCGCTACCTCATAAACAAGGGAGACAGCGAACAAGTATAATAAATAAATAAAGAGATAATTGTGTATGAGTAGACGGGGCATTCTTCATCTGTTCCCTTGTGCTACCTTGCTGACATGGGAAACAGTGATTGTGTATTATAATAAAAAATATATATGCACTTTTCATAAACAAAAATCCTGAGGACTGTTTACTCTAAAAGCTTCATTTATTCTTGGGGTGTGTATGTGAATATCGTAAACACAACATTCACTGCATTATAAACACAAAAATAGAAAAAGAATTAGATTTTTAAACTAAAATAAATGATCATCTAATACAGCCTGCATACAGAATTCTTTTTCTCACCGCTTTAACTATAGCATATCTGGAGCTAAAATAAATTTTTCATAAAAAAAATTGATGGACAGTCCCCTTAAGCGTTAATCTTCCCAATTCATCTACTATAGTAATAAATTATCTCTGTTATTTTGCTTTAAATATACTGTAAACAAAATTAGGCAAATAATTTACAATGCCCGTGAAAGTAACATTACCTACTTTGGATGTTTACTCATATTAAAATACAATGGAAGTTTGTGGTAACATGCTTAATACATAATAATGAAATTATCAAGACAGTACTATTCCTTTGATGAACTTCAATTAATTACTATACAAAATTTGAGTTATATTAAAAGAATTTGAGATCCATACCGACACACCTTTAAAACTTTCTATTGCATCATCAGACCTTACCAAGGGTAGCAAATATTCTTTTTACCAATCATCTGCTTTTCAGTCTTCTTAATGGAGGTCCTTTAAAATAATCCTATGTTTAATATCATAAAAAAATAATGTCTTGATCATTTCAGCAGGAATCACTTTTATTAAGTACTTACAATGTTCCTGACACTCCACCTTTATCCTTAAACTTGTCTTAGTTCTAAATCATATACAAAATAATAGGTTGTGAAGCAAAAAGCTCATAGCCCCCAAGTCCTGAGTATTATGCTATCACTAGCACTGGTTAACCACAGGGGATATTTACAATAAGAGGGAAGCACTGGCATTGGTACCAGAAATACAATGCACTTTCATTTGACACTAGAAATATGGATGAAAGTTTGAAGGGGTAGAGAAAGGCTACCTGATATTGGATGGTGCAGTAAAGACACTTGAAATATACAACCAGCTCGGTATAGTGCACACTTTGGAGTATTGTCGTACAGGCTTCTTGTATGTAATCCATTCATTCCCTACTCAAAATATTTTTGATCAATTCAGAACAACATTCCATGGTTTTTAAAGGTCAAGTATGCAAGCACAATCTTTTCATTTACTATAGCAATAGTCAAAAATATCACAGTTAAGAACATTCAAGAAATGAACAAAACTATCAAATCACATGATGAATATACACTATTGGTTATATTAGCCATTGGTTTAAATGCAGCTTAAGAGAACCAAGACTGCAACTTCTGCGATAACAAGACCTCTTTGGATATACTATCCAAGATGCAACTGTCTCATTGAAGACAGTAATTAACACTTACTCAACATTCAGAAAAGAATTACAACTGAACTGTTCGCAAGAGAAACACTAAAAATACATTTGATATTATGCTTATTAAAATTACGATCTTTGCTCAGGGCAAAGTGTGAAAAATGTATTTAAAATGTGTTGCTGTTTATAACATGAGTCATACATCTTAGTTTACAATTCAACTATAAATAAATATTTTTGATGATTACCTCCTATTATGAACAATATCATCAACAAAATAAGAATGTGTGGCCACAACGTTTTGGACACTAGTTATTCATGGTGATTCACATTATATGATATCTAAACTTCATAATACATAAAGCATAAATGGGTTGAAAGTATATCATTATATATATATATATATATATATATATATATATATATATATATATATATATATATATATATATGCTTACTGTTGTTACCAGATTCACCTTATATTAGGTTACACTGCCAGTGAAAAGTCACCTTTGGCAAGTCTGTATAATTGGGTGTACAGTCTCTTCAAAGAACTTCTTACTCCAAAAGAGTCAATCATTTCCCTGCTAGTGGAAAGAGCCTTGGGTTGCACGAGCCTCCAAAAAGAAGGTCCTGGGTAACACCACAACCCTTTATTAGAAACGGGTGCCAGTGAGCTATAGATAGATAGTTAGATATCTCATGTTATTTCATTCAAAACTACCCCAGGACCCCTTTCTAAAAAAGAGTACAGGTGTTTCCACGGAACTCTTTCCAGGAGGTCCTGCAGCTCCAAGGTTCTAGTGACAGGAAACTAATAGACTACTTCAGAGTGGAAAGTTCTTTGACAAGACTGTACCACACATGATAAAGTCTTGCCAAAGGGTGACTTTTCATTAACAGTGTAACTTTCAGCAAGGAGAGTCCCCACATACATATATATTCATACTTGATTGCTGTTTTCCACATTAGTGAGGTAGTGCAAGGAACATACAAAGAAGGGCTGCAATTATTCATATCCATTCTCTAGCTATCATGTGCTTTGCATGAAAACAACAGCTCCATATCTGCAACTGGGACCCACAGACCCTTCAATGCTTTCCTAAAGCCTCCTCACATGCTCTGATTCAGTCAACTAACAGCACATGACCTCCTGTGTACCAAATCACTTCAGTTCACTCTATCCTGTGCATGCCTTTCATCCTCCTTCATGTTTAGGCCGTGAGCATTCAAAATCTTTTTCACTCCATCCTTCCAACCCAATATGGTCTCCCCCTTCTCCTTGTCCCTTACAATTCTGACATATATCCTCTTTGTCAACCTTCCCTCAGTCATTCTTTCTACATGTTCAAACCATTTCAGCAGACCCTTTTCAGCTCTCAACTACATCCTTCTCATTACAACACCTCTCTCTTACACTTATATTACTTATTTACGATGTTGGCAAGAAGAGAGTGGTGAGAGTAAATGAGCTTTGAAAAGATATTTGTGTGAAGAAATACCAGGATATTGCATGTAGTGCGGCAAAAGGTGGGAGTAAATGAAGCAAGAAGAGTGGGTGAGGAAGGGGAGGTACTTACGGAAGCAGTGTTGGCATGTGCAAGAAATGCAAGTGGCATGTGAGAGGCAGATTAGAGAGAGGGTAGTGAGTAGTGAATGAAGAAAAGTTGCCAATGAAAGAGAAAAGAGAGGCATTTGGGTGGTACTTACAGGGAAGGAGTGCAAATGATTGAGGGATTTATGAGAGACAGCAACAAGAGGTCAAGAGGAAGGTGGCAGTACTTGAAAAGAGGGCAAATGAGAGAAAATTTTTGGGAGAATAAAAAGATGTTTAGAAAGGAGGTAAAATAATGTGCAAAAGACAAAAGAACAAATGGGAACATTGGTGAAGGAGCAAAAGGGGAGGTGATAACAGGTAGTGATGTAGTGAGAAGGAGATGGAGTGAGTATTTTGAAGGAGTTAAATGGGTTTGATGATACAGTGGCAGATGTAGGGTTTTGGGTCAGGGTAGTCTGTAAAGTGAAAGAGTAATGGAGAGTGATTTGTTGAAGAGAGAAGTTAGTTAAAGCCTTGTGTAGAATGAAATGTGGCAATGCAGCTGGAGCAGATGGTATTACAGTTAAACCTATTAAGAAAGGGGATGACTTTGTTGACTGATTATATGGTAAGGATCTTCAATGTATGTATAGATCAAGGTGAGGTGCATGAGGATTGGCAGAAAGCATGTGCAGTGCTGTTGTGAAGGTAAGTGTTCAGACAGAGAGGTATAAGTTTGTTGACTATACCTGGTAAGTTGTATGGGAGGGTATTGACTGAAAGGGTGAGGGTATGTACTGAACATCAGACTGGGGAAGGGTAGTGTAATTTCAGAAGTGGTAGAGGATGTGTGGATCAGGTGTTTGCTTTAAAGAATGTACGTGAGAAATACTTAGAAAAACAGATGGATCTGTATGTGGCATTTATGGATCTGAAGAAGGCATATGAAAGGGTTTACATGAGTTTACATGAGAAAGACAGACAACAGGAGGCCTGATTGGCCCAGGACTGGGTTGTCTGAAAAAAATATTAACTTCACAAAAAAAAATCTAATTCTGCTCAGTACTTTTACTGACTTCCTGCTACAGCACATTAGCCTTCTAGTGTCCTTGTTACCACTGTCATTTATAGTTTTAGCATTCACTATATCTGATGGTAACTTATTCCAGCGCTCAACACACTTATAGGAAAAGAAGCATTTTTCCATGTCCATACTACATCTTTTAGCTTTGAGTTTTATTCCATTTGTCCTAGTAACTGAATTTTCTTGTGTTTTGAAAAGGTACTCATGATTTACTTTATCAAACTTGTTCAGAATTTTGAACACTTGGATTAAGTTAACGTGAAATTATGTTTTTTAAGGGAGAAGAGATCCAATCGTTTTAGTTTCTCTTCGTATGCCAGATTTCTAAAGGATGGGATCAATTTTGCTGTGTCTTTGTACTTGCTCTAATTTTTCCTTGTCTTTTCTATAGTTTGGGGGCTAAAACTGGACTGAATATTCAAGGTGTGGTCTCATGAGAGAATTATATAGTGTGAGAATTGTTTCTGGTGTCTTATAATCTATGTTCCTGGCTATGAAACCTGACATTTGGTTACCTTTTATACTTGCTGCTTGACACTGTATAGTGTATTACAAATTGTTGCTAATGTCAACCCCAAGGTCCTTTTCTTCATTTACTTTACTTAGAGAGTTCCTAATAGTTTGTAGTTGTAACGTATATTCTTGTCTCAAAATTGCATAACTTTACACTTGTCTACATTAACTTCATTTGCCATCTGTCTGACCACTCTGCTAGTAAGTTAAGATCTCTGAATCATTTCGCAGTCCTACCTGTTTACAGCCCTATCCCCTAGTTTGGTATTGCCAGTAAATTTGGAGATCTTAGATATGAGACTGAGTTCTAGGTCATTAATGAATATTATGAAAAGAATTGGGCCTAGGATCGACCCTGTGGCACACCACTCGTTACATCTAGCCAATCTGAGGCTTTGCTGTTTAATACTACACACTGCTTTCTTCTGGTAAGCCAGTCTCTGATACATGTACAGACATCTTCACCGATTCCAAGTGCTTTGATTTTATGTAAAAGTCTCTTGTGAGGTACTTTATCGAAAGCCTTTTGGAAATCTAAATATACTACATCAGACGGTAATTTTTCTTACCCCAATTTTTGTAACATTAAAAAATTCCACCAAAATCGTCAGCTGAGCCGGCTCTTCTATAGTGGAAACTGCGTTGGTTGTCCCATATATTTATGTGTTCAAGAAATGTGACAATTTTATCATATTTTTTCCAACATTTTACCTAACACTGACATAAGGCTAATTGTGCGTAGTAACATATAGGAGTAACATTTGCTAGTTTCCAGTCAGCTGGCACCTGCCCATCTGATAGGGATTTGTTGAATATTTTTGTTATGGGGTATATCAGCTGTCTCCTGACCTCCTTTAAAAATCTTGAAGCTAAGTTATCTGGGCAGTTGGATTTGTTAGGATTTAATTGGTCCATGTATCTAGGTACTTCAGAGCTCTTTATTTCTCTAACCTTCAAATCTTCATCAGATCCTTGAAACACTTTCATAAAGAAGCTTTGTTGAAGATTTTAAGAGTATACGATGAGGGAGGAAAGCTGCTGGAACCAAACTGATTTTACCAAGGTTGTAAGGCTTGTGTATGAAAAGGAAGAGAGGAGAATGAATGGTTCCAAATGAAGGTCGGTCCGCGGCAATGGTATGTGATGTCACCATAGTTATTTAATTTACTTATGGCTGGGGTGACGAGGAAGATAAACGCGCACTTCTTGGAAAGAGGGGCAAATATGCAGTGTGTGAGGGATGATAATGATAGGGCCTGGGAAGTGACTTGATTGTTGTTTGCTGATGATGCAGCACCTTGAAGAATTCGAGTTACAAACTGCAGAAGTTGGTGACTGGGTTCAGAAGTGTGTGTGAAAGGAGAAAGTTGAGAGTGAATGTGAAAATAAGCAGGTTATTAGGTTTATTAGGGTTGGGATGTGAGTTTGAATAGAGAAAAACTGGACTCCTGTGGTGTAGCGCTTAACGTTTCCGACTGTGATACATTCATGGGCTGCCTAGGATTGAGTGCATAGGTTCAACTCCTGGTGACAACAGTCAGCTTACAGTCAACCCAGCTGTTCATCCACCCCTAGGTGTTGGTCAATAAAATGGGTACCCGGGAGGATGTGTGTGTCAGAGATGGGGGGAGCAGGGAGAGGTGGAAGACTGGGTTTGGGGTGGAGGGATGGAGTAGGGGGGCCTGAACATACAAGAAGCTGAGGTGTGCAAGAAAAAGGAGTGAACTGGAATGATGTGGTATACTGGGGTTGACGTGCTGTCAATGGACTGAACTTGGGCATGTGAAACGTCTGGGGAAAGGTCTGTGGGGCCTAGATGGTTCTGGTGCATCATACATGACAGCTAGAGACTAGATGTGAACAAATGTGGCCTTTATTGTTGGTTTTCCTGGAGCTACCTTGATGAAGAAGGGGGTAATGATGCTGTTTCCCGTGGGACAGGGTAGCAACAGGAATGGATGAAGGCAAGTAAGAATATGTACATACGTATATATAGAAATGCAAGAGTTTTGGAAAGAGGGGCAATTATGCAGTCTGTTGTGGATGAGAGAGCTTGGGAAGTGAGTCAGTTGTTGTTCGCTGATGATAAGCGCTGGTGGCTGATTCATGTGAGAAACTGCAGAAGCTGGTGACTGAGTTTGTAAAGCATGTGAAAGAAGAAAGTTAAGAGTAAATGTGAATAAGAGCAAGGTTATTAGGTACAGTAGGGTTGAGGGTCAAGTCAATTGGGAGGTAAGTTTGAATGGAGAAAAACTGGAGGAAGTAAAGTGTTTTAGATATCTGGGAGTGGATCTGGCAGAGGATAGAACCATGGAAGTGGAAGTGAATCATAGGGTGGGGGAGGGGGCGAAAATCCTGGGAGCCTTGAAGAATGTGTGGAAGTCGAGAACATTATCTCGGAAAGCAAAAATGGCTATGTTTGAAGGAATAGTGGCTCCAACAATGTTGTATGGTTGCGAGACGTGGGCTATGGATAGAGTAGTGCACAGGAGGGTGGATGTGCTGGAAATCAGATGTTTGAGGACAATATGTGGTGTGAGGTGGTTTGATCGAGTAAGTAATGTAAAGGTAAGAGAGATGTGTGGAAATAAGAAGAGCGTGGTTGAGAGAGCAGAAGAGGGTGTTTTGAAATGGTTTGGGCACAAGGAGAGAATGAGTGAGGAAAGATTGACCAAGAGGATATATGTATTGGAGGTGGAGGGAACGAGGAGAAGTGGGAGACCAAATTGGAGGTGGAAAGATGGAGTGAAAAAGATTTTGAGTGATCGGGGCCTGAACATACCGGAGGGTGAAAGGCGGGCAAGGAATAGAGTAAATTGGATCAATGTGGTATACCGGGGTCGACGTGCTGTCAGTGGATTGAACCAGGGCATGTGAGGCGTCTGGGGTAAACCATGGAAAGTTCAGTGGGGCCTGGATGTGGAAAGGGAGCTGTGTTTTCAGGCATTATTGCATGACAGCTAGAGACTGAGTGTGAACAAATGGGGCCTTTGTTGTCTTTTCCTAGCGCTACCTCGCACACATGAGGGGGGAGGGCGATGTTATTCCATGTGTGGCGAGGTGGCGATGAGAATAAATAAAGGCAGACAGTGTGAATTGTGTGCATGTGTATATATGTATATGTCTGAGTGTGTATATATATGTGTACATTGAGATGTATGGGTATGTATATTGCGTGTGTGGACGTGTATGTATATACATGTGTATGGGGGTGGGTTGGGCCATTTCTTTCGTCTGTTTCCTTGCGCTACTTCGCAAACGCGGGAGACAGCGACAAAGCAAAAAAAAAAATATATATATATATCCATTAAACTTGAGACCAGTAAATCATTACTTATATTCTTTATAGTTCATTTTGATACCATTCAAAAGAAGGTTTATAACAAGCATTACCTTCTGTCATGTTTGTTTGGAAAATATAAAAAAACAATTCAAGATTTCAGTATAAATGTATAAAGAGAAAACCAAATTTGGCAATATCATCTCAGCAGTGCACACTTATGCATTATCTTCCAAATATTACAATCCTCAGTGGAAAGGCTCCATTATGCAAAATTCTTACCACTGTTCCGAGCTGATTACACCATTTGGTTAAGGCTTTTTGGGTGCAATGGGGCATATAGTCCTTAAACGTCAACACGAAGCTCATTCACCATAGGTTCCTGAAACACCATAATTACATATACATAAGTACATAAACATAAAGAATGGCAATAAAATCTACTTATCACACTATCACTTTTAACCTCATTCCTATCTAATTGGGAAGACCAAATGCATACATCCTTTGTAGTTCTTTACAAATACTTAAACTACAGTGTCCACCAGTGAGCATCAGCAACCAACCTCTGTGTGCCTCAGGCTATCTTGAGGGTGGGGTATTCTTTATTCTTACTGGTTGCCACATCATTTTTTGGGAATTTCATTTCTGAGCACTATATTTCTTCTATCTGTGTTTTAAGGAGGTTGGCTCTTACCTTTTTAAGGAGGAAAAAGCCTGAATTCTCACCTGGAAGCAAGAAAACGTGGGTACCTATGATATTTCTAGGCACACTGGGAGCTTAGAACACACAATCAGTGGCTACTTCCAGCAATGCTTTGTTAGCACCTTGCCTAATTCAGGATATCAAGAACTCTAAGAGCCTAAAACATGGACTTAGAATAATTCAGGAACCTTAACAATTCTATGCCCAGATGTCTGCAGATGGTAATCATGGCCAAAAGACAGATGACAAAGTACAAAAATGTATGTATGACATTGCCTCTGAACATGCATAGGGAGGCAGACAAGGTCTTATGTGGATACAGTATGAAGCACGGGTTTCTACAATCATATACGTTTCTTATTTTCTCACTTTACACATTATGTTAACTGTTAATATCAAGTAAGTCTACATTCTCCATTCTCAACATCTTTCACTATAAAATGACTAAAATGCACATCATTTAAACTTTCAGTTCACTTGCTGTACAATACATGGTTGGCAGTAGTAGGACCATGTTTGAAGGAGAAAAATGCAACTTAAAAAGTTTGTACAGCATGAAGAGGGAGTTTTATACTCTTGGAACTCATCTCTTGAACTTTCTCTATCAAACAATATTCTAAACTTTTGTATACTATCAACACTTACAATTGTCCTTTTATCTACAACTAATAAAATACAGGTACTTCTTAATTTCTTTTCTTGCATGTTTCTTCCTTATTTTCTTGATATGACCTATGGCTGCTCTGGTTTTGCATCTTCCATACAATAGTTCACTGTTGACATCAACAAACTGTTTAGACTTGAAAATTGTGATAAAGTCACCCCTTACTCTCTTATCTTTTTTCATACATATCTGCCATTTCCTGCATTAGTAAGGAAATGTTAAGAACAGAGGACTGAACATACATTTTCTACATTTTTACTTAGAGGAAGATGGAAAGAGTATTTTGAAGAACTGATGAATGTGGGAAAAGGGGAGGCAGCAGTTGTTACATGCATGGGTATGGAGGATGGAAGGAAAAGGATACAAGTGTAGTGGCCTATTACATGAAGAGAGGAAAAAGGGCAGTAATGAGGTTGAAGGTAGGAAAGGCACCTGGAGTGGATGGGATTATGGCTGAAACTATGAAGGATGAAAGAAAAAGTGTGCTAGACTGGATGCAATTGATATATAATTTAGCATGGAAGCAGAAAGTTGTGCCTGAGGATTTTGTGAAAGCCATTATTGTTCCTTTATTCAAAGGAAAAGGTGCTAAGTATATATGTAGCAAATATAGGGGAATAAGTGTGTTAAGTATTCCAGGAAAAGTTGATGCAAGAATGTTGATTGACAGAGTGATGGAAGTGAGTGACTGCAGAAAAGGGAGGACCAAACGGGCTTAGGGGTGTGGACCAGATTTTTGTGGTGAAAATGACTATGGGAAAGTATCTAACAAAAGATAAGAATCTGTATGGAACTTTTACTGCTATGGAGAAAATGTATCACAGAGTTGAATGGAATGCTTTATGGGATGTGTTAAAGTTATATGGGGTAGGGAACATCTATTGGATGGTGTGAAATCCTTCTATAGAGTAGCAAAAGCATGTGATTGGTTCTTGGTGAATATAGGTTTGCGGCAGGGGTGTGTGATGTCTCCATGGTTGTTAATTTGTTTATGGATGGCTTTGTTAGGGAGGTGAATGCAAGAGTTTTGGAAAGAGGGGCAAGTATGAAGTCTGTTGGGGATGAGAGAGGTTGTAAAGTGAGTCAGTTGTTGTTCGCTGATGATACAGCGCTGGTGGCTGATTCATGTGAGAAACTGCAGAAGCTGGTGACTGAGTTTGGTAAAGTGTGTGAAAGAAGAAAGTTAAGAGTAAATGTAAATAAGAGCAAGGTTATTAAGTACAGTAGGGTTGAGGGTCAAGTCAATTGGGAGGTAAGTTTGAATGGAGAAAAACTGGAGGAAGTAAAGTGTTTTAGATAACTGGGAGTGGATCTGGCAGCGGATGGAACCACGGAAGCGGAATCATAGGGTGGGGGAGGGGGCGAAAATCCTGGGAGCCTTGAAGAATGTGTGGAAGTCAAGAACATTATCTCGGAAAGCAAAAATGGGTATGTTTGAAGGAATAGTGGTTCCAACAATGTTGTATGGTTGCGAGGCGTGGGCTATGGATAGAGTTGTGCGCAGGAGGGTGGATGTGCTGGAAATGAGATGTTTGAGGACAATATGTGGTGTGAGGTGGTTTGATCGAGTAAGTAATGTAAGGGTAAGAGAGATATGTGGAAATAAAAAGAGCGCGGTTGAGAGAGCAGAAAAGGGTGTTTTGAAATGGTTTGGGCACATGGAGAGAATGAGTGAGGAAAGATTGACCAAGAGGATATATGTGTCAGAGGTGGAGGGAACGAGGAGAAGTGGGAGACTAAATTGGAGGTGGTAAGATGGAGTGAAAAAGATTTTAAGTGATCAGGGCCTGAACATGCAGGAGGGTGAAAGGCAGGCAAGGAATAGAGTGAATTGGAGCGATGTGGTATACCGGGGTCGACGTGCTGTCAATGGATTGAACCAGGGCATGTGAAGCATCTGGGGTTAACCATGGAAAGTTCTGTTGGGCCTGGATGTGGAAAGGGAGCTGTGGTTTCGGTGCATTATTACATGACAGCTAGAGACTGAGTGTGAACGAATGGGGCCTTTGTTGTCTTTTCCTAGCGCTACTTCGCACACATGAGGGGGAAGGGGGTTGTTATTCCATGTATGGCGAGGTGGCGATGGGAATGAATAGAGGGCAGACAGTATGAATTACGTACATATGTATATATGTATATGTCTGTGTGTGTATATATATGTGTACATTGAGATGTATAGGTATGTATATTTGCGTGTGTGGACGTGTATATATATACATGTGTATGTGGGTGGGTTGGGCCATTCTTTCGTCTGTTTCCTTGCGCTACCTCGCTAACGCGAGAGACAGCGACAAAGCAAAATGAATAAATAAATAAATATTTCCAGAATGTTGTAGAAGGCAACTAAGAGGAGCAGGAACAGGTAGCTGGAATCCTTCCATCCAGTATTACTTTCCAAGAGAAGGAACAGAGGAAGGAGCCAAGAGCGGATATTTTCCTTTAAGACTATGTCATCTGTTCTTGATGCTTCCTTACTGATATGGGAAACAGGGAACACATAGATAGAAGACTATGCTAGAAAAATAATGCTCCACATGATAATTCATATAATACAATATCAGGTCCTCTTGGCAATAATGATAACCACACTGTGAAAAAATATATAATTCAGTAACTACTCATCCCCATGGCTTCCATATTAGAGATATTGTGATGTATCATTCATCACTCCTAATACTATATACAGGATGCATATAAAAAGAATGGAACTTACCATTCAAAGGAGTGTGAAATGTAGCTGCCTAAGACAAAGAGAAAGGGATGAATCATTTTGCTTTGTAAAACTAATAAGTATATACTATAGCACTGCCAAGTATTACACTGCACCAAGATAAAAAAAACTATAAGCAGCATCTTACACTTTTCTGAGAAAGGAACATCAACATGCAAAACAATGACATTTTTTGAGGGAAAAAACACACTAATGCATGTTACATGTGATGCATGTCTTGTATCTTTACGTTATCTATTTATTCTATTTTGCTTTGTCGCTGTCTCCCGCGTTAGCGAGGTAGCGCAAGGAAACAGACGAAAGAATGGCCAAACCCACCCACATACACATGTATATACATACACGTCCACAAACGCAAATATACATATCTATACATCTCAACATATACATATATATACACACACAGACATATACATATATACACAAGTACATAATTCATACTGTCTGCCTTTATTCATTCCCATCGCCACCCTGCATATTAAATAACCTGGTACCATGTCCAGTGACACTAAGCCAAGCCACTTCACAACTTGGTCTGTTGGTTACAATGGAGAGTAGTTGTCTGAGCCACTGCAATAACAAAGCTGCTGTTTTTGAACATGAAATTAAGTCTGAATAGAATGGTTTATACTGAACAAATTAAATCTTTACTAAGGACATACTAAGGATCTTATTTAAACACCAAGAATATAGCCAAGCTTGAAAATTTCTTTCTCACCTTAGAATTGAGCATGGTCATCATCAGAGTCTTGAAGTAAGTTTGCCGTGCGAAGAGGAAGAGATGAGGTCTGTTGTGAACGTAGACGGGACTGTAAATGCTCAACCTGAACTTCCAGGTTCTCTACAGTTTCTTGAAGTTCATCATTTCCACGCTGGAGTTTTCTGAAATTTGTCTTTTTTTATAGAATACAATTCATTCTAACAAAAACATAATAGTAAAATTGTTAAAATACAAAGTTAGAAAACGATAATTTTTGGAATACATTTCTCCAGATGATGAAGATGTACCTGTTTCCTTGTCAAGATGAGTATTTGCACATAAACATGTAACACCAAATATTTAAACTGTAGATCAAGACATTACAATAGGTTGCACCTCATAGATCTGAATATCAAAGACATTCCTGAAAGTTTAGTCTGGTTTTTCTTTAGTGTAAAGAAAGATAGATTCTGGAGAAAGAAAAAAAGATTTCTCTGGGAAAATAACTCATAAGTGTCATCAGATTTGCAAAAATCTAAAGGGGTTAGAAACATACTAAACCCTCAACTTCTGTTGAGGTTTATACCTCTTACCACTTGCTAGCCACCTTTTGGTAGCTGTGGTGTTCAAGTTTGTCTAGGCCTCCCCTACCAATCAGCAAACTCCACTCAGCAATGACATCATCATGCTAGTTTATCTGCTGGTCACACTGGTTTCTCTCATGATTTTCACAATATCCTCATGATGGTTATCATTAGTGAAGATAAAACCTTCGAAAGAGAGGGAAAGGTAAGCAGGAAACAACAAACTTTAAAACTGCTTGCTGGAAACTTTCTCTCTAGGGTTGTTTTGTCCCACAAGCTGTGACAGCAAGTCAACATAGGAGGAACGTTAGTGAAAAACACTTTAACAAACAGAAAACTATCACAAAAAAAAATTACCTCAGCATTATCCTATTGCACATTAGCAAACCTCCATCTTGAAGATGGCAAGTCCGGTGCCATACAAAACTATTTCTTCATGTGTGGGGTAAAATCATTCAACAACAATATTGAGGAATTCCAAAGACCTTTTGTTAATCTCCTTCATGAGAAGCTTCCTCTAAAAGGCCAGAGCAGAAGCCACCTTTTATGACATTGAGAGCTCTAACATATACATATAAGCCAAGATGAACCGACAGAACCAGTCATAATTCAAGAAGGAACGTTCGTTGCTGAGAGGGTTTACAGGCTCCTTAATCAACAGACTCTAGTAACTTCGATGAACTGTCAAATTAAATTAGGATCAGAGCATGATATTCTTCCAAAAAGTCATGAATACTGGGAATTTTGGAACTTACTTTTTCAATTTTTCATGTTTTGCCAAAACCCTCAAGCATTTAGAATTACCTAAACCCAAAACCTTCATCTGTGAAAACGAGATTGTTTTGGTCTGGACACTGAGTGTATCTCTAATTCTTCCATCAGTCCTACGAACTATTAGAAAGTTTTCAAGAGTAGCTACTGAAACAATATATCAAGAAATTTCCCCTGTAGCTAATCCAGGATCTTTGTTAAATCCCACTTCAGTTACAATGGGGATCAGCAGGTCTCCTCAAAATGCAAAGCCTTTGTAGGTCCACACAGGCTATGTTATAGCCACAGAATATAATTCCCAAAGGTACTCTCTTATGAGGCAAAAAAATGTTAGAAGAAAAATAACAACGGAGCTTTGGAATTTCAGAAGAATTTGAATGTTCAAGGACAAGTGACAATATTTTCAGCTTGACTGATACTACATCTTTGTAGAAATTCATCATACTGCAGGTCACCATTACACATTCTCCAATTCAGGTTGGATTAAAGTTGAGAAAATCCATACATGTGAGTTCTAAAACCCAGTTCTTGGTGTTAGGGTCCTAACTCCAGACTGAGGTAGTCAAGTAAACGATTTATTAGCCAAAGGGAAATGTGCAGCTGAAGTTGTTTCTATCCCCCAAAAAATGTTTCTCATGTTGGGGCTACATAAGTTACTAAATCCTGAAAAACAGAATGTTAGAAATACCTCCCTCCTGAGATTAATCAAGGAAAGAGGAAAAAAAGTTTGTTTTTCATGGTTCCAATCAGCATCCCTGTTGCTAAAGCCCTTTTGTTGAACACTGGAGAGATATTTTTATTATTATTATACTTTATCGCTGTCTCCCGCGTTTGCGAGGTAGCGCAAGGAAACAGACGAAAGAAATGGCCCAACCCCCCCCCCCCATACACATGTATATACATACGTCCACACACGCAAATATACATACCTACACAGCTTTCCATGGTTTACCCCAGACGCTTCACATGCCCTGCTTCAATCCACTGACAGCACGTCAACCCCGGTATACCACATCGCTCCAATTCACTCTATTCCTTGCCCTCCTTTCACCCTCCTGCATGCTCAGGCCCCGATCACATAAAATCTTTTTCACTCCATCTTTCCACCTCCAATTTGGTCTCCCTCTTCTCCTTGTTCCCTCCACCTCCGACACATATATCCTCTTGGTCAATCTTTCCTCACTCATCCTCTCCATGTGCCCAAACCACTTCAAAACACCCTCTTCTGCTCTCTCAACCACGCTCTTTTTATTTCCACACATCTCTCTTACCCTTACGTTACTCATTCGATCAAACCACCTCACACCACACATTGTCCTCAAACATCTCATTTCCAGCACATCCATCCTCCTGCGCACAACTCTGTCCATAGCCCACGCCTCGCAACCATACAACATTGTTGGAACCACTATTCCTTCAAACATACCCATTTTTGCTTTCCGAGATAATGTTCTCGACTTCCACACATTCTTCAAGGCCCCCAGGATTTTCGCCCCCTCCCCCACCCTATGATCCACTTCCGCTTCCATGGTTCCATCCGCTGCCAGATCCACTCCCAGATATCTAAAACACTTCACTTTCTCCAGTTTTTCTCCATTCAAACTCACCTCCCAATTGACTTGACCCTCAACCCTACTGTACCTAATAACCTTGCTCTTATTCACATTTACTCTTAACTTTCTTCTTCCACACACTTTTCCAAACTCAGTCACCAGCTTCTGCAGTTTCTCACATGAATCAGCCACCAGCGCTGTATCATCAGCGAACAACAACTGACTCACTTCCCAAGCTCTCTCATCCCCAACAGACTTCATACTTGCCCCTCTTTCCAAAACTCTTGCATTTACCTCCCTAACAACCCCATCCATAAACAAATTAAACAACCATGGAGACATCACACACCCCTGCCGCAAACCTACATTCACTGAGAACCAATCACTTTCCTCTCTTCCTACACGTACACATGCCTTACATCCTCGATAAAAACTTTTCACTGCTTCTAACAACTTTCCTCCCACACCATATATTCTTAATACCTTCCACAGAGCATCTCTATCAACTCTATCATATGCCTTCTCCAGATCCATAAATGCTACATACAAATCCATTTGCTTTTCTAAGTATTTCTCACATACATTCTTCAAAGCAAACACCTGATCCACACATCCTCTACCACTTCTGAAACCACACTGCTCTTCCCCAATCTGATGCTCTGTACATGCCTTCACCCTCTCAATCAATACCCTCCCATATAATTTACCAGGAATACTCAACAAACTTATACCTCTGTAATTTGAGCACTCACTCTTATCCACTTTGCCTTTGTACAATGGCACTATGCACGCATTCCGCCAATCCTCAGGCACCTCACCATGAGTCATACATACATTAAATAACCTTACCAACCAGTCAACAATACAGTCACCCCCTTTTTTAATAAATTCCACTGCAATACCATCCAAACCTGCTGCCTTGCCTGCTTTCATCTTCCGCAAAGCTTTCACTACCTCTTCTCTGGAGAGATATAGGTTGGTAAAAACAGCACTATACAGGCATTCCACCAACCCATAGATTCATTAACATGACCCATACTCTGAATAGCCTTACTAGCTGATCAGCAACACAACTGTTCCATTTCTTAAGAAATTCAACTTCAATCCCATCCACTGCTGCTTTGCTGCACTTTGTCTTACACAAGGCTTTCATAACCTCTTTTCTTTTAACAAAATCACTTACTATGCATCTCTCAGTTCGAACATTTTCACATCCAAAACATCCTACATCTTCCACCCTATCATCAAATACAGTCAAGAGTTCTTCAAAACTCCATCTACTCTTCATCTCCTTTCTGCATGTTGCCATAAGCAAAAACTCTTGTTTTTTCACTATCAAATTCCAAAAAATTTTCTTATTCTTTTGAGATTTACCGAGACATACTCACTTGAAAGTTCATTTGCCTTCAATTTTGACCCCCGGCCATTTTTCTTGTACATCTCCTAATAACTTGCACTCCTTCCTTGCAAGTAATGTCCATACACTTCTCTTTCTCAAGCAACTTAACTTCCTCATCCTGCCACTCCGTATTCTTTCTTGTCTGTTCACCTCCAAAATTCCACAAACCATACACTTTTATATTTTATGGTGACAACATGGCATGGGCAAAAGATACCTCAATTAAGGCCATTGTGGGCATAAGAAAAAAGTAAAAGGAAAAGAAAGATGTTAATCAGGGTCATACAGGTATCTGTAAACCTAACTCTTAAAGGAAGAAAGGTTGTATGAAGAGGAAAAGATTGAAGAAGGAAAAGAATTCCATAGCCTTGCTGTTAGATGGAAGAAAAAGGTTTCATGACAGCCAGTCCTCGAGTGGCCAAATTCCACATTAAAACTGTGGGAAGCAGCAGTCAAATGAGTGCATGTAAACAACGTGCCCCTAATACTGTATCACCTCTTCCTTATTTCCTTGGCTTCATATGCTCTCATGTTTCACCATTCTGCACTTAGTATCTCCTGGTATCTCTTCACACAAACCTCTTTTCCAAGCTTGCTCACTTTCAACACCTTCTCACCCACTAAACTTTTACTAATCAACACTAATCTTTCTCAGTGTGCCTGGTCTGTATCATTCTTGGAGATATTCTTACTCATTCCACCTTTTCAATTAATGGTACACACACAAATTACAAGTTCTCTTGCAGTATTGGATGATGATGGGCCACTGTTGTCCTGTTAACAACTGTTTCCGACTGGGCAAGTTTAGTTGTTTGACAATGATTCATTACATTCCCTTGGTAGGGTTCATGGACTGCTTAAGGCAGCCCTGGAGTAGAAGTCTAGCCACCTTGTTTGGAAGGGACCATGTAATATGCTTGCATCTGAGTGGAAATGAATTCATGATTTCTTTATAATTTCATGTTTCCCCTAGAACTGTCAACATAAGGGATCTTTCTTGCTTACAATGATATAAACAGTCATGGCGGGAGTTATTGTCCAAATGTATTCCTATCAATGATCACATCTTGGTGGTAAAACCTCAATATCTCTACAATGTATCCTCTTGTCACCTAATGACCAACATATAATGACCATAAGGGAAAAACACACGTTATTCAACGGCAATTAATTCCCTTGGCTACTGCAGAAGGGGCTTGATTGCAGGGAAAAGTTGAATTTCAGTACCTCAAGGGAATACTCTAGTTTTCTAAAGAATCCAAGTATCATGCCAAATTCTCATGGTGACCTTACTATTATACCCTTAAGGGTGGAACAGTAGGAGGAGGCATTGCCAGACTCCATCAAGGCAATAGTTTATTTTTCTTTAATATACACTTGAGGTGTGCTGAAGTTTAGTTTTTGGACAATCTGACAGCCCTACTGCATCAGGGAAACACTGTGCTGGAGTTGTCCTTTGCCAGTGGCCTGTCAAGTGTGAGGCACTAAAGGCTAAGGAGTGGCAATGGAGTCCACCAGTCATGTCTGAGAACAAAAGGGACGAGTGATTCAGGGCGATGGCTTTGAATGTTACTGGGATGACTGCGGAAAGCGAAAAGAGGAGGCTCATGGAGAATTGAATTACAGTTTGGATGTGTTAGGGATTGGACAAACCCATATCCTTGGGCAAGGTGTATTGAGGGAAAATGGAAATGATGAATCCAAGTTGTGGGACAGTGTGGAAGGAGGAGTGGTATGGACAGGAATAAATCAAAATTATCAGGGAAGAGGGAAAGACAAATGTGCAATTGTGCTATCACTGAGAGTAAATGAGGGTGTTAAAAAGTATGGAAGGAAAGGGTCAAGAATAATGTGGGTAGAAGGAAAGACTGGAATTGTGAAGTATGCATAGGTATGCGGACATGCACTTGTGTGAGGTAAGAATGAAATGAAGCGTTTGTGGAGAAATTTAAATGCCAGTACAAATGGTTTTCAAAAGAGAAAGGCGGTTGTAATGGGTGTTTTGAATACGAAGGTGGGATGTAATGAAATGGGGAGTGCCTGAAATAAATGAGAATAGAAGTTATCTTGTGGATGTCTGTGTTGAAAAGGGTTTATTCCTTGTAGACATCTTTTTTAAGCACAAGATGATCCACAGATATACTGTTTGTAATGGAATTAAGAAGTATTATGCATGAGAGAATCAACTTTCTGCTAACTCTGTTATATAATTGATTTTTTTTGATACATTATATAATACTTCTTAACTATCATGAGCTCGTACCCATGTCCATGAGATGGATTATGAGAATACAGGCATGCACCTTCTGTGGGATTGTATTTTGCAGGAATAGGGTCCTCAGCCTTAATCATACAGGCTAGCAGAAGGCAGGTGTTACCCAGTTATCTTGAATTATCTTGACAGATATATAAACCATGGAATGGTCCGTGGGGCCTGAAGGTGGATGGGGAGCTGTGGTTTTGGTGCACTGCACACGACAGCTGGAGACTGAGTGTGAACAAATGTGGCCTTTGTTGTGTTTTCCTAGCGCTACCTCATGCACGTGCACGGGGAAGGGGGTGCCATTTCATGAGTGGCGGGGTGGCGACGGGAATGGATGTGGGCAGCAAGTATGAGTATGTTCATGTGTTGTGTATATATGTATATGTCTTTGTATGTAAATGTATGTATATGTTGAAATGTATAGGTATGTATATGTACATATATATGTATATATGTATCATCCCTGGGGATAGGGGAGAAAGAATACTTCCCACGCATTCCTAACGTGTCGTAGAAGGCAACTAAAGGGGATGGCAGCGGGGGGCTGGAAACCTTCCCCTCCTTGTATTTTAATTTTCTAAAAGGAGAAACAGAAGAAGGAGTCATGTGGAGAGTGCTCATCCTCCTCCAAGGCTCAGATTGGGGTGTCTAAATGTGTGTGGTTGTAACCAAGATGAGAAAAAAGGAGAGATAGGTAGTATGTTTGAGGAAGGGAACCGTGATGTTTTGGCTCTGAGTGAAATGAAGCTCAAGGGTAAAGGGGAAGAGTGGTTTGGGAATGTCTTGGGAGAAAAGTCAGGGGTTAGTGAGAGGACAAGAGCAAGGGAAGGAGTAGCACTACTCCTGAAACAGGAGTGGTGGGAGTATGTGATAGAGAGTAAGAATGTAAACTCTAGATTGATATGGGTAAAACTGAAAGTTGATGGAGAGAAATGGGTGATTATTGGTGCATATGCACCTGGGCATGAGAAGAAAGATCATGAGAGGCATGTGTTTTGGGAGCAGCTGAGTGAGTGTGTTAGTAGTTTTGATGCACGAGACCAGGTTATAGTGATGGGTGATTTGAATGCAATGGTGAGTAATGTGGCAGTTGAGGGAATAATTGGTGTACATGGGGTGTTCAGTGTTGTAAATGGAAATGGTGAAGAGCTTGTAGATTTATGTCCTGAAAAAGGACTGGTGATTGGGAATACCTGGTTTAAAAAGAGAGATATACATAAGTATACATACGTAAGTAGGAGAGATGGCCAGAGAGCATTATTGGATTACGTGTTAATTGATAGGCACGCGAAAGAAAGACTTTTGGATGTTAATGTGCTGAGAGGTGCAACTGGAGGGATGTCTGATCATTATCTTGTGGAGGCGAAGGTGAAGATTTGTAGAGGTTTTCAGAAAAGAAGAGAGAATCTTGGGGTGAAAAGAGTGGTGAGAGTAAGTGAGCTTGGGAAGGAGACTTGTGTGAGGAAGTACCAGGAGAGACTGAGCACAGAATGGAAAAAGGTGAGAACAAAGGACGTAAGGGGAGTGGGGGAGGAATGGGTTGTATTTAGGAAATCAATGATGGCTTGCGCAAAAGATGCTTGTGGCATGAGAAGCATGAGAGGTGGGCATATTAGAAAGGGTAGTGAGTGGTGGGATGGAGAAGTAAGATTATTAGTGAAAGAGAAGAGAGAGGCATTTGGACGATTTTTCCAGGGAAATAATGCAAATGAGTGGCAGATGTATAAAAGAAAGAGGCAGGAGGTCAAGAGAAAGGTGCAAGAGGTGAAAAAGAGGGCAAATGAGAGTTGGGGTGAGAGAGTATCATTAAATTTTAGGGAGAACAAAAAGATATTTTGGAAGGAGGTAAATAAAGTGCGTAAGACAAGGGAACAAATGGGAACTTCAGTGAAGGGGGTTAATGGGGAGGTGATAACAAGTAGTGGAGATGTGAGAAGGAGATTGAGTGAGTATTTTAAAGGTTTGTTAAATGTGCTTGATGATAGAGAGGCAGGTATAGGGTGTTTTGGTCAAGGTGGTGTGCAAAGTGAGAGGGTTAAGGAAAATTATTGGGTAAACAGAGAAGAGGTAGTAAAAGCTTTGCGGAAGATGAAAGCCGGCAAGGCAGCGGGTTTGGATGGTATTGCAGTGGAATTTATTAAAAAAGGGGGTGACTGTATTGTTGACAGGTTGGTAAGGTTATTTAATGTATGTATGATTCATGGTGAGGTGCCTGAGGATTGGCAGAATGCTTGCATAGTACCATTGTACAAAGGCAAAGGGGATAAAGGTGAGTGTTCAAATTACAGAGGTATAAGTTTGTTAAGTATTCCTGGGAAATTATATGGGAGGGGATTGATTGAGAGGGTGAAGGCATGTACAGAGCATCAGATTGGGGAAGAGCAGTGTGGTTTCATAAGTGGTAGAGGATGTGTGGATCAGGTGTTTGCTTTGAAGAATGTATGTGAGAAATACTTAGAAAAGCAAATGGATTTGTATGTAGCATTTATGGATCTGGAGAAGGCATATGATAAAGTTGATAGAGATGCTCTTTGAAAGGTATTAAGAATATATGGTGTGGGGGGCAAGTTATTAGAAGCAGTGAAAAGTTTTTATCAAGGATGTAAGGCATGTGTACGTGTAGGAAGAGAAGAAAGTGATTGGTTCCCAGTGAATGTAGGTTTGCGGCAGGGGTGTGTGATGTCTCCATGGTTGTTTAATTTGTTTATGGATGGGGTTGCTAAGGAGGTGAATGCAAGAGTTTTGGAAAGAGGGGCAAGTATGCAGTCTGTTGTGGATGAGAGAGCTTAGGAAGTGAGTCAGTTGTTTGCTGATGATACAGCGCTGGTGGCTGATTCATGTGAGAAACTGCAGAAGCTGGTGACTGAGTTTGGTAAAGTGTGTGAAAGAAGAAAGTTGAGAGTAAATGTGAATAAGAGCAAGGTTATTAGGTACAGTAGGGTTGAGGGTCGAGTCAATTGGGAGGTACGTTTGAATGGAGAAAAACCAGCGGAAGTGAAGTGTTTTAGATATCTGGGAGTGGATTTGGCAGCGGATGGAACCATGGAAGTGGGAGTGAATCATAGGGTGGGGGAGGGGGCGAAAATACTGGGAGCCTTGAAGAATGTGTGGAAGTTGAGAACGTTATCTCGGAAAGCAAAAATGGGCATGTTTGAAGGAATAGTGGTTCCAACTATGTTGTATGGTTGCGAGGTGTGGGCGCAGGAGGGTGGATGTGCTGGAAATGAGATGTTTGAGGACAATATGTGGTGTGAGGTGGTTTGATCGAGTAAGAAATAATAGGGTAAGAGAGATGTGTGGTAATAAAAAATGTGTGGTTGATAGAGCAGAAGAGGGTGTTTTGAAAAAGTTTGGTCACATGGAGAGAATGAGTGAGGAAAGATTGACCAAGAGGATATATGTGTCAGAGGTGGAGGGAACGAGGAGAAATGGGAGACCAAATTGGAGGTGGAAAGATGGAGTGAAAAAGATTTTGAGTGATCGGGGCCTGAACATGCAGGAGGGTGAAAGGCGTGCAAGGAATAGAGGGAATTGGAATGATGTGGTATATCGGGATCAACGTGCTGTCAATGGATTGAACCAGGGCATGTGAAGCATCTGGGGTAAACCATGGAAAGTTCTGTGGGGCCTGGATGTGGAAAGGGAGCTGTGGTTTCGGTGCATTATTACATGACAGCTAGAGACTGAGTGAACGAATGGGGCCTTCATTGTCTTCCTAGCACTACCTCGCGCACATGAGGGGGGAGGGGATTGTTATTTCATGTATGGCAGGGTGGTGATGGGAATGAATAAAGCCAGACAGTATGAATTATGTACATGTGTATATATGTATATGTCTGTGTGTGTATATTTATGTATATGTTGAGATGTATGGGTATGTATATTTGCGTGTGTGGACGTGTATGTATATACATGTGTACATGGGTGGGTTGGGCCATTCTCTCATCTGTTTCCTTGAGCTACCTCGCTAACGCATGAGACAGCGACAAAGCAAAATAAATAAATAAATAAAAATAAATATATATCTAGTCGACTATTACTTGAGTACAAAATAAGACAGGTCTAACAAAATAATATGACACCATTCATTAAAAGACTTTTTGATAAAGATGGAATGCAAAACTTTCCTTTACACTCTGTTATTCCCTAAAAATAATAATAATCCTATTACTGTACTACGTGAGAAATCATTCTGTAACAACTAATTTTGCAGAGCCTTTCCATGTTTTATAAACCTGGAAACCGTAAGGTGCCATTGGTGTTGAAAGAAAAAAAATGCCACTTTCCTAATACCTGATTTGATTTGAGGCTAATTATCACTTTTTAGCATGAAAACGTACCTGATATTGTTTGAAGCACCATCAACTTCATCTTCAGCTGCAGCAAGCTCTTTTTTCAGCTCATCCACTCGAGCCCTCAACCGCTTCACCTCACTCTCATACTGATCAGCTCTCCGGGAAGTATGCAGCAATTCCACTGATTTGTCAGCTAAAACTTTTTTCAGTTTTGAGTGTGCATGTTTTAGTTCTGATAGTTCCTGTAATCATTTTTTGAAAATTAGATACATTCTTCTCTAAAAGGCTATTGCAGGCCCCTCAGGGCTCTGGATACATGCACAATCAAAACAGTACTGAAACATAAAACATATCAGAAAGAGAGGTAAGCATTCATTCATTCATGCCACATCTTTAATCCTCTAAAATCCAGGCAAAATGCTTACAGTCTATACCAAAAATTAAGGCATGAGAGGGAGCCAGCTTTCATTGTTCCAGAAATCATTTCATGTCTTTAATAAAGACCCTGGAAAGTGTAGCCCTACTGTACCTAATAACCTTGCTCTTATTCACATTTACTCTCAGCTTTCTTCTTTCACGCATTTTACCAAACTCACTCACTAGCTCCTGCAGTTTCTCATATGAATCAGCAAACAGTGCTTTATCATCAGCAAACAACAACTGACTCACTTCCCAAGCTCTCTCATCCACAAAAGACTGCATACTTGCCCCTCTTTCCAAAACTCTTGCATTCACCTCCCTAACAACCCCATCCATAAACAAATGGAGACATCACACACACTTGCCGCAAACCAACATTCACTGAGAACCAATCACTTTCCTCTCTTCCTACACATACACATGCCTTACATCCTCGATAAAAACTTTTCACTGCTTCTAATAACTTGCCCCCCACACCATATATTCTTAATACCTTTCAAAGAGCATCTCTATCAACTCTATCATATGCCTTCTCCAGATCCATAAATGCTACATACAAATCCATTTGCTTTTCTAAGTATTTCTCACATACATTCTTCAAAGCAAACACCTGATCCACACATCCTCTACCACTTCTGAAACCACACTGCTCTTCCCCAATCTGATGCTCTGTGCATGCCTTCACCCTCTCAATCAATACCCTCCAATATAATTTCCCAGGAATACTCAACAAACTTATACCTCCGTAATTTGAGCACTCACTTTTATCCCCTTTGCCTATGCACAATGGCACTATGCAAGCATTCCTCCAATCCTCAGGTACCTCACCATGTGTCATACATACATTAAATGACCTTACCAACCAGTCAACAATACAGTCACCCCCAGTTTTAATAAATTCCACTGCAATACCATCCAAACCTGCTGCCTTGCCAGCTTTCATCTTCCTCAAAGCTTTTACTACCTCTTCTCTGTTTACCAAATCATTCTCCCTAACCCTCTCACTTTGCACACCACCTCGACCAAAACACCCTATATCTGCCACTCTATCATCAAACACATTCAACAAACCTTCAAAATACTCACTCCATCTCCTTCTCACATCACCACTACTTGTTATCACCTCCCCATTAGCCCCCTTCACTGATGCTCCCATTTGTTCCCTTGTCTTACGCACTTTACTTACCTCCTTCCAAAATATCATTTTATGCTCCCTAAAATTTAATGATACTCTCTCACCCCAACTCTCATTTGCCCTCTTTTTCACCTCTTGCACCTTTCTCTTGACCTCCTGCCTCTTTCTTTTATACATCTCCCAATCATTTGCATTATTTCCCTGCAAAAATCATCCAAATGCCTCTCTCTTCTCTTTCACTTGACCTCCGGCCTCTTTCTTTTATACATCTCCCAATCATTTGCATTATTTCCCTGCAAAAATCATCCAAATGCCTCTCTCTTCTCTTTCATCCCACCACTCACTACCCTTTCTAATATGCCCACCTCCCACGCTTCTCATGCCACAGGCATCTTTTCGCAAGCCATCACTGATTCCCTAAATACATCCCATTCCTCCTCCACTCCCCTTACGTCCTTTGTTCTCACCTTTTTCCATTCTGTACTCAGTCCCTCCTGGTACTTTCTCACACAAGTCTCCTTCCCAAGCTCAGTTACTCTCACCACTCTCTTCACCCCAACATTCTCTCTTCTTTTCTGAAAACCTCTACAAATCTTCACCTTTGCCTCCACAAGATAATGATCAGACATCCCTCCAGTTGCATCTCTCAGCACATTAACATCCAAAAGTCTCTCTTTCGTGCGCCTATTAATTAACACATAATCCAATAACGCTCTCTGGCCATCTCTCCTGCTTACATAAGTATACTTATGTATATCTCTCTTTTTAAACCAGGTATTCCCAATCACCAGTCCTTTTTCAGCACATAAATTTGCAAGCTCTTCACCATTTCTATTTACAACACTGAACACTCCATGTATACCAATTATTCCCTCAACTGCCACATTACTCACCTTTGCATTCAAATCACCCATCACTATAACCCAGTCTCGTGCATCAAAACTACTATCACACTCACTCAGCTGCTCCCAAAACATTTGCCTCTCATGATCTTTCTTCTCATGCCCAGGTGCATATGCACCAATAATCACCCATCTCTCTCCATCAACTTTCAGTTTTACCCACATCAACCTAGAGTTTGCTTTCTTACACTCTAATACATACTCCCACCACTCCTGTTTCAGGAGTAGTGCTACTCCTTCTCTTGCTCTTATCCTCTCACTAACCCCTGACTTTACTCCCAAGACATTCCCAAACCACTCTTCTCCTTTACCCTTGAGCTTCATTTCACTCAGAGCCAAAACATCCAGGTTCCTTTCCTCTAACATACTACCTATCTCTCCTTTTTTCTCATCTTAGTTACATCCACACACATTTAGACACTCCAATCTGAGCCTTCGAGGAGGATGAGCACTCCCCACGTGACTCCTTCGTCTGTTTTCCCTTTTAGAAAGTTAAAATACAGGGAGGGGAGGGCTTCCAGCCCCCCGCTCCCATCCCCTTTAGTCGCCTTATACGACACGTGAGGAATGCGTGGGAAGTATTCTTTCTCCCCCATCCCCATATCCAAATATTCTTACATATTTGTCTGTGTAAGAATATGTGTATATGTTGATATGTATATGTGCATGTATGGGCACTGATGTATATATATGTGTGTCTGAGTGGATGGGCCATTCTTCGTCTGTTTCCTGGTGCTACCTCGCTGATGCAGGAAATGGTGATCAAGTATAACTAAAATGATAAAAAAATAACTTGATCGCCACTTACCACGTCAGCAAGGAAGCACCAGGAAGATGAAGAATGGCACATCCACTCATATACACATGTATATATACATAAATACCCATACACACACATATACCTACATATAAATATCAACATATACACATGTACATTTATACACATGTACATATTCATACCTGTTTGCCTTCATCCATTGATATTGCTATCCCATCCCAAAGGAAACAGCATAAAAACTGACAAAAAAGGCCACATTCGTTCACACTCAGTCTATAGCCGTCATGTGTAATGCACCAAAACCATAGCTCCCTATCTGCATCTATGCCCCACAGACCTTTCCATGGTTTACCTTAGATGTCTCACATGCCCTGGTTCAGTCCAATGACAGTATGTCGATCCAAGTATACCATATTGTTCCAGTTCATTCTATTCCTTGCACGCCTCTCACCCTCCTGTATTTTCTGGCCCTGATCGCTCAGTCTTTTTTTTTTTATCCATCCTTCCATCTCCAATTTGGTCTCCCACTTCTCTTTGTTCCCTTCACCTCTGACACATATATCCTCTGTCAATCTTTCCTCACTCATTCTCTCCGCATGTCCAAACCATTTCAACACAACCACTTCTGCTCTCTCAACGACACTCGTTCATTTCTACACATCTCTCTTACCCCTTCATTACTTATTTGATCAAACCACCTCACACCACATACTGTCCTCAAACATTTCATTTCCAACATATCCACCTTCCTCCATACAAACCGATCTATAGTCCATGCCTCACAACCATATGATATTGTTGGAACTACTATTCCTTATAACATACCCATTTTTGCTCTGAGATAACGTTCTCACCTTCCACACATTCTTCATCGCTCCGAGAACCTTTTCCCCCTCCCTCACCCTGTGACTCACTTCCGCTTCCATGTTTCCTTTCACTGCTAAGTCCACTACCATATATCTAAAACACTTCACTTCCTCCAATTTTTCTCCACTCAAACTTACATCCCAATGAACTTGTCCCTCAACCCTACTGAGCCTAATAACCTTACTCTTATTCACATTTACTCTCAACTTTCTCCTTTCACACACTTTCCAAACTTAGTCACCAAGTTCTGCAGTTTCTTACTGGAATCAACCACCAATGCTGTATCATTGGTGAAAAACAAGTCTCATACTTCCCAGGCCCTCTCATCCTCAACAGATTGCATACTCGCCCCTCTCTCCAAAACTCTTGCATTTTGCTTCCCTCAGCAGCCCATCCTTAAACAAATTAAACAACCATGGTGACATCACATACCCTTGCCAAAGACTGACCTTCACTGAGACCAATCACTCTCCTCTCTTCCTACTAGTACATATGCCTTATACCCTTGGTAAAAACTTCTCACTGCTTCTAGCAGCTATCCTCCAACACCATATACTCTTAAAACCTTCCAGACAGCATCTTACCAACCCTATCATAGGCCTTTTCCAGATCCATAAATGCCACATAGAAATCTATCATTATTACTATTATTATTATTATCATTATTATCATCAACTGTTCCCATTTCTTTGGGGTGAATCATATACAGGTTCAAGCCAAATCTAAATGGGTTCAGTGAGAACAAATTCAAGTACGTAAGGCTAGCAGGTATGCAGAAGGCTGGTAGTTATGCAGCCTATCTGATGGTTTACTGTCAACTATATTCTATCAAACTCTAATACACTTACAGTGCTTGTTCCTCTACAGTAAGGAGTGAAGAAATAATACTGTGACTGGCTATCACACTGCTATTTGTCAACATTGCACGAGTCCAGTGGTGTACAGTCATACACTCAATACTAACTCTTAGGAGGTGTTTGGCCTCATATGAGAATATCTTAGGTCGGAGCTATTGACCCCAAAGGAGGATCAATTCTTGAAATGGCTGTCTCTGCTTCAAATGCAAAATTTTCCAATTAATACTTGCAGTGGTATCCCACACAATATTTTCAGACACTTCAGGCCTAAAATTTTTCCACATACTGGTAAGTATTATGCTCATAGGAGACCTGCTTCCTCAGGTTTGGCAATTATGTTTGAAGATGTATCACTCTTAAAAGATAAATGATACTACTAACAGAAAACATTAGTAATTCATATTTGTGACAAAAACAAAAAAAATACCACAAATCTCACATGGTATGCTTGGAAATACACTAAGAGTACCTCATATGCCTGGCATTAGCTCAGCAGAAGGTAGTCATGCAACACTGACAAAAAATATCTCACCAGGTTAAACTGTATAGTCATTTAGTTAGAGGATTATGTCCTATTTGATCATAAGACCAAACTTAAAAAGATCTATATTCATATTTGAAAATTTGCCTTTACTGTGCTTGAAACATTGCTGATATTCCTTCATCAAATGGTTAAATTACCTTCAGGCTTTCTTTCCTTAATATCAAATGCCAATCTAACATCTCATATAGAAAAAAATAAGGTACATATGAAATATAGACACCACAGTCAAGGGTAAACTATGCAGTATGGCCTTGTCTTTAATCTTGGGCTCACCAGTAACAAAGGCATTCAATTCAAATCTTACCAAAATCAAACACAACCACCAGTTTACAGTGCTACTGAGAAAACCTGTGTTGGGTAGTGGGGTGAATGGACATTTCTGCATAAAAACCCATCTGCACTGCATGCAAAATCACACGTCATAGTTTCCCAAGTATCCAAAAAATAAATACAACTTCCAGTGAAGTACTGTCATCCAAGTGTTTCTCAAAATGCATATTTGCATTAAAACTTTCGACCTATATAACAATACCCTTCCATATGTCTTTCCTGTTCATCTGATTATTTATTTGATTACATTTCAGCTGAAAACCTCACTTCCAGCAACCAACAAATTAACTGTTGTACACTTATACATTCATCATTCACCCAACATATAGAAAGCATGCAGCTACAAAATTATTGCATCCATTCAGCCTATCCTTATTTAAAGTTTTCGCAGGTATGATAAGAAAACACCAAATAATCATGTCATCTTTCATCATACAGTATAATCAATAGTTGTCCACTTGTAAAATATCAGAAAGCTTCACTACTCTCAAACTACTGTACTTTATCTCCTCAGTCTCATGACACCATGACACACTGCACTGTTCATAAACAAAAATGGATATTACTCTAAAACAGTATAATAATCATAAACCCTGAAAATAATGATTCCATCTCTTTCTGATATTATACAAGTATCACCTTACCCATTCTAATTCACTCAATGAGTTTTCTTTCCCATTCAGTGCCTTTTCAATTTCAATGGACCAGTTTTGCTACAATTAAACTTTCGCTACAATTAAACTTCAAGTTCCTGAAAAAAAAGAAGTCTATTTAACTATCTACCAATACCTCTGATGTCTGTTCCCTCCAGGAACTCCCTCAAGGGGGTCTACAAATTAGTACACATGCCTTGAACTTATCTGCAATCTCTTGCTTTAGTTGTGCCACATCTGAATCTGGAGTTGCTGTTGTCATTTTGTTTCTTTTGTCAAGTCGTTCTTCTAAATCTGCTACTTGAGCTCGAAGTTTCTTATTTTCACGTTCTAAACCCAATTTTTCACTCTCTAACCTTTCTCTTCGACCCCATTCAGCAGCATTTTCCTCCTGTAGACGTTCCAATTCTGCTCTTAAGTCTGCTAATCTGCAAATATAACTCAATTTTTATCAAGAAAGTTGTACGTAATTACTTTACATCTGCTGAAAGTGCTACCACTGCACCCAATTGCATTCCTCCTGTAATAACTTAAGATATTAATACAGAGAAGAGGTAAACAGACAATCAGAATTATGTACTATAAAATATACGTTTTACTGATTAACATTCATAACAGCAATCTTTAACGCTAAATGTTACTTTATAGTATCAATCAGTGTTAAGGGAATTTTCTTTTAACTTATTCCCTTTCCTACCTTCACATGGTAGCAATAGCAATAGATAAAAAGTCTGTTCAAACTCTATTACAAGTATTTTGAATTTCACTCTAGAATTTGCAACCAAAGCCATACCACTTGCAAACAGCAAATGTTTTAACTCCTATGCCTCCATCACCTTCCTCATACTACCAACTCACCACTTGCCCCAAAACCTTTGCATTTATACCCTTCATCAACCTGTCCACACACACAGACTATGGGTTGATGGTTTTGAGAATTTTCAAGTGATTACCAGAAAAAAGAAAGTAATCATGAAACTTCCTTGAAAGCAGTAATGCCATCTAAATATTCTAAGAAGGACTTCATCTCAATTCAAATGTCCCACTACAATACACTTACATGCTGTGCAAAGAAATATCTTCGCAAATTAAACATTACTTCCACATTACTTTGCAATGCCATATGCTCTGTCTATCTGTTTGACTAAGTGATCTATATTCATCTATATGCATGTCAAAAAGGGCTTACATGTATTTATACATACATCACAAAAAAGTGATCTGTATTAACTCAAACTGTCATCTTACATGAAATCAATTCTCACTATCCATAAAAGGAATCCTTCTGTTTTGTTTGTTTTTAAAGAATATTTCCCTGAGGATAGGGGAAAAGAATACTTCACTCACCCAGCATGTCACAGAAGGCACCTAAAAGGAGCATGAGAAGAGGGCTGGAGAACCTCCTCTCCTTGTATTTCAATTTCTAAAAGTTGGAAGAGATGAAGGAGCTCATCAAGGGACACTCATCCACCTCAAAGGCTCATGCTTAGGTGTCTGTTTATGCAAGAATACAACCAAAATGAGAAGAACAGGAAAAGTAGTAGTATGTATTAGGGAAAGGAACCAGAATATTCTGACTCTGAGTAAAGCTAAGCTCAAGGGAAAAAGGGAAGAAAATGTCCTAGTGCTGAAGTCCTGGGTTAGAGAATGGGTGAGAGCAAGGGAAGGGATGGCACTGTCTGCTGAAGGATTATGTGGGTGAAGATGAAATTGGAATACATCTATGTCCTGAAAAGGGAAGCTGGTGAGATTTCTGATCACACCCTGATGGAGGTAAGGGTGGAAGTCTATGGAGACTTTAGGAAAAGAGGAAATGATATGGGTAGGAAGAGGATGGTGAATGTGAAAGAGCCTGGAAAAGAGGAACATGCAAGGAGATACCAGGAAAGATTGGGTGAAGAGTGGCAAAAGGAAAAGTAAATAAAACTAAGGCTGTAGGAAAGGAATGGGAGGTATTTAGGGGAGTAATATTTACATGTGCAAGAGAAGTGTGTGGCATGTGGAAAGTGGGATGTGAATGTGTGAGTGGTAGGGTGAAAAAATTAAGTATCAAAGAAAGGGAAAAGAGGAGTGTATGGGCATTATCTGCAGAGAAGGCAAGTGAGCAACTGGGAGATGTATGACAGAAAGCAGCAGGAGGTCAAGTGGGAGGGGCAGGTGAAAAAGAGGGCAAATGAGACAGTATCAGCAAACTTTAGGGAGAATAAGAAAATGTTTAGGAAGGTGAATAGTGTGAGGAGAATAAAGGAACAAATAAGGGCATCTAAGAAGGGAGTAGAAGGGGAAGTGGAAACAGGCAAAGAGGAAGCGAACGGATAAAGTAAGTATTTTGAAGGACTTTTGACCTTGTTAGATGTTAGGTTGGCAGATGTTGGGTATTTGAGTCATGGAAGTATGCAAGTCAGAGTCATGGCAAGTAATTTGGTAAAGATGAAGAGGTGGTGAAAGCACTGCCTAAGAGAACACAGTGGCTGGATTGGATGGGATTGCAGTTGAATTTCTCAAGAAGAGGTTTTACAATTTTCAGTGTATGTATGGCTCAACATGAGGTACTTGAGGAATGACTGAATGCCTGTATAGTTACACTGCATATAGGCAATGGGGACAAAAATATGAATGGCTGAATTACAGAGGTAAAAATTTGTTGAGTATACCTAATAAGTTGTATAGGAGAGTGGTGACTGAGAGGGTGATAGCATGCACAGAATATCTGACTAAAGAGAAGCAATGTGGCTTTGGGAGTTGTAAAGGATGTGTAGATCAGGTGTTTGCTTTGAAGAATCTGTGTGAGAAATACTTCACAAGCAATAGCAAAAAGATGGAGCATTTGAACTACCACGAATTACAACTATATTATATAGGGTACAAAAGTGTTTGCTGTCAAGAATGTACGTGTGAAATACTTAGAAAAACAGATAGATTTGTATGCAGCATTTATGGATCTGGAGAAGGCATATGATAGGGTTGATACAGATGCTTTGTGGAAGGTATTCAGAGTATATGGTGTGGGAGGTAAGTTGCTAGAAGCAGTGAAATGTTTTTACGAAGGATGTAAGGCATGTGTATGGGTAGGAGGAGAGGAAAGTGACTGGTTCCCAATAAATGTTGGTCTGTGGCAGGGGTGTGTGATGTCTCCACGGCTGTAAAATTTGTTTATGGATGGGGTAGTTAGGGAGGTGAATGCAAGAGTTTTGGAGAGAGGGGCAAGTATACAGTCTGTTGTGGATGAGAGGGCTTGGGAAGTGAGTCAGTTGTTGTTCACTGATGATACAGTGCTGGTGGCTAATTCCGGTGAGAAACTGCAGAAGCTGGTGACTGAGTTTGGTAAAGTGTGTGAAAGAAGAAAGCTGAGAGTAAATGTGAATAAGAGCAAGGTTATTAAGTTCAGTAGGGTTGAGGGACAAGTTAATTGGGAGGTAAGTTTGAATGGGGAAAAACTGGAGGAAGTGAAGTGCTTTAGATATCTAGGAGTGGATTTAGCAGCAAATGGAACCATGGAAGTGGAAGTGAGTCACAGGGTGGAAGAGGAGGCAAAGGTTCTGGGAGCATTGAAGAATGTTTGGAAGGTGAGAGCATTATCTCGGAGAGCAAAAATGGGTATGTTTGACGGAATAGTGGTTCCAACAATGTTATATGGTTGTGAGGCATGGGCTATAGATAGGGTTGTGTGGAGGAGAGTAGATGTGTTGGAAATGAGATGTTTGAGGACAATATGTGGTGTGAGGTGGTTTGATCAAGTAAGTAATGAAAGGGTAAGAGAGATGTGTGGTAATAAAAAGAGTGGTTGAGAGAGCAGAAGAGGGCGTATTGAAATGGTTTGGTCACATGGAGAGACTGAGTGAGGAAAGATTGACAAAGAGGATATGTGTGTCAGAGGTAGAGGGAACGAGGAGAAATGGTAGACCAAATTGGAGGTGGAAGGATGGAGTGAAAAAGATTTTGAGTGATTGGGGCCTAAACATACAGGAGGGTGAAAGACGTGCAAGGAATAGAGTGAATTGGAACAATGTGGTATACCCGGGTCGATGTGCAGTCAATGGATTGAACCAGGGCATGTGAAGCGTCTGGGGTAAACCATGGAAAGTTTTGTGGGGCCTGGATGTGGAAAGGGAGCTGTGGTTTCAGTGCATTACACATGACAGCTAGAGACTGAGTGTGAATGAATGTGGCCTTTGTTGTCTTTTCCTAGCGCTACCTTGTGCATGTGGAGGGAAGGGGTGCTATTTCATGTGTGGCGGGGTGGCAACACGAATGGATGAAGGCAGCTAGTATGAATATGTACATGTGCATATATGTATATGTCTGTGTATGTATAAGTATGTATACGTTGAAATGTATATGTATGTATATGTGCGTGTGGGGGCGTTTATGTATATACATGAGTGTGTGGGTGGGTTGGGCCATTCTTTTCATCTGTTTCCTTGCGCTACGTCACTAACGCGGGAGACAGCGACTAAGTATAATAAATAAACATATATAGCAAAGAAGAAAAGAAAGATATATAATAATCTATGCATGTCAACAAAATGAAGGTATAAAAGAAAATCTATGAAGCCAGAAAGCCTCTAAACATTGATTATTTTGCTTGCTAAGTGCTTCTGCATTTTCTAATTTACTCATCTTATTTGTTTCAATGGGGACCAAATAACACAGCAGTAATCAATTATGCTTCTTACAAATACATTCTCATCAACAGGTTTCTGTCTTTTGTAAGGAGACTTTTCTGAATCATACCACTAATTACTTGGTAGCATTATCTTATCAGTATGCTTTCTGAAATCTAGTTTCTCATTTATGTTGCCAAAATCTTTTACATTTGCTCCACTTCTACTATTTTTCTGTTGGTCCTTCATAAGGTACCACTAATGTATTCTTCCTTGTTCCATAACTTTTTTGCTCAAATTTATCTTTGTTACATTACATTTGGCTCACTTTTGCCCATTTGTAAATTGTCTAAAAATTTTTGCATCTCCTTTTGATCAGTGTCTGATCCAATCATTTTGCTTACTCTGGTGCCATTAGCAAAGCTCCTTTCCATTACTTCAATACTATGCTTTCCTTTACTTCGCTGGTGATGTCTGGTACTACCATAAACATCACTGAGGCTAATCTGTGGTACCCCAGATAGGACATCTTCCTTCCCTTTCTATCTTCAATGATTTATGTGCTACCTATAAACTGTAAAAAGAAAAAAAAAATACCAATGGCATATCATAATGAAGCACCAGCTACTCCCATGATGTGCCTCCAATGTCAATGTTAACAATACCTATCAATATCCAATCATTTACACATAAGTTAAGGGGGGGACAGTGTTGTTGATTGCTTAGTCAGGATTTTCACCGAGTGTGAGGCACATGGTGAGGTGCCTAAGGACTGGCAGCATGCGTGTCTAGTGCCATTATATATATGCAAGGGGGATAAAAAGAAATGCCCGAATTCCACATGAGTCTGTTGGGTACATCTGGTAAGTACAGGTATGTAAAAGAAAAAGTGAACCTGTTTGGGAGCAATACCTAACCCCTAAATGAATGAAATTATCATCTGGAACAATGCAATATTTTTCATGTTAAGACAAAACCTGCTTTTTGAGACTAAAGTAACCTAGCAAGACACATTCCTCTTTATGCCTACTATGATTAGCAAATCTCAGAAACAAGCTAGCTCTATAACTTACCTATGTTATGTCTGGTTAACAGCTGAAATTAATATAGTAAAAAACCTACTGCTTTGTGGTTACCTTGAAAAGCCACTGAATTGTTAAGATTTCTTGCCTATCTACTCTAATTCTCAAGAACTATCCCATATTACAAGGAATTGGAACAGGCTAGTGAGCATTTGTCATATCATATTAAAAGTTAAGAAAAAGAAAATGTACATATTCGCCATTTCCCACATTAGTGAAGTAGTGTCAAGAACAGATGTCTGAGCCTCAGAAAGAAAAAAAAATCCTCACTTGGCCCATGCCTCTGTTCCTTCTTTTGGAAAAGTAAAATAGGAAGGGAGGATTTCCAGCCCCCCACTCACATCCCCTTTTAGTTACATTCTATGAAATGCAGGGAATACCTGGGATGTATTCAATCTTCTCCCCTATCCCCAGGGACAATCATATGATTCAACATATTTCTCTTACTAAAACTGCAGACATTTACACTGTTTTGAACAAATACTATGACGTATATCTGTTAAAATCAAAAGATCTGGAATGGTCTGGAAAAGGAAAAAATTTAAAATATGAAAAAAGTAATGATAAATTATCCATTGCAACAAAGTGTAAGTCATCAAATTGTGGCAGCTGACAACAGTGTTTCCTCTCCAGTTCTTGTAGTACAATACACCACTTACGATTCATGCCATGGGAAACCCAAAATAAAAATACATACATATCGTTAAACTCAGAAGGCCAATAGCAAAAGTGTATAAACCGCAAGCCAAGACAAGTTATGATGGAGTGAAGTGAAAGATGGTGACTAGTTGTGCTCTAACATCTCACCTCTTACCCATAACATCATAGGCCTCGACACGATACTGTATGGTTGTTACATCATAGGCCTCGACATGATACTGTATGGTTGTTAAGTACCTGTGAATTAGCATCTGTTGAACTCATACATCAAATGATAGTTGAAGGATATGAATCCACTTGGATACTCTTCATTTAAGCCCTCAACATGGCCATCTTTCTCTCTCCCTCTATGTACCACAATGCTCCAATTAACTCTCTTCAATGCATGCCTCTCACCCTCTTGCTTCATTACACCAAAGCCTCTTTATTTCCGCCTTTTCTTCTCCTTTTTGGTGTTGTCAATGGATCGAACCAGGGCATGTGAAGCGTCTAGGGTAAACCATGGAAAGTTTAGTGGGGCCTGGATGTGGAAAGGGAGCTGTGGTTTCAGTGCATTACACATGACAGCTGGAGACTGAGTGTGAACGAATGTGGCCTTTGTTGTCTTTTCCTGGTGCTACCTTGCGCGTGCGTCGGGGTAGGGAGTGCCATTTCATGTGTGGTGGGGTGGCGACGGGAATGGATGAAGGCAGCAAGTACATATCATAAAAAACAACAAAAAAAGGGATAGGAGTTGGGGACTGGAAATCCTTCCCTTCTGATTTACTTTCCAAAAGAAGGTACAGAGAAGGGGGCCATGTGAGGATTTTTCCCTCTAAGGCTCAGTCATCTGTTCTTGATACAACCTCTAATGCAGGAAATGGTAAATATGTACAAAAAAAGAGAAAATAGCAGTTTATGTAAAATATTCACAAATTGGTAAAATATTTTGAAATGACCAGTCATCGCTTTATGTGAGATCACCATTTGTGATTTTGCTATCATGTGAGAAACCTACTTCTACCAGTCCCTAATTTTATGCTGTAAAAATTCACTAGCATACAGATGTGTGCAGTAGAAAGTGTGCCAAAACTTCAGTGGGGGTTAGTGGGTGGAGTAAGTGTGGTTCTTAGGTAAGTTAAACCTTGTTCCCACCAGAAGGTCAGTCTTGCAGTTACCATCGGGTGCAGATCTGTTCAAACTGTGTGATTTGGGTATACCTGCTAATGCAATTTTCCTGCAACTCGCTGTGTTTGTTAATATGGCATCCAAATATCCAGAAACATCTATCCCAGAACCATCAGTTAAGAGGAAGAAACCTTTCTGATCTTAAAAACAAAGATGGAATTCTATCTTTCGACAAGCTGATGTTGGCGAGGGAGCATCAGCGTAGTCGATAATGCACTGAAACTTCCATAAGGGCTGGCGGGTGAAGTAAGTGTGGGTCCTGGGTGGAATGCACCTCGTTCCAGCCACATGTTCAGTCTTGCTATTGCTACCATTGTGTGGGGATCTGTGCTACTTGTGTGATATGGGAATACCTGCTAATGTGATATTCCTGCAACCAACTGTGTGTGTTTGTTCATATGGCATCCAAACATCCAGCAACATATTTACCTACCAGAACCTGCAGTTGAATGGAAGAGAACCTCTCTGACCTTGAAATCGATGCTAAACACCTTTCAATGTGCTGCTGCTGGCAAGGGAGCATCAGCACAATTGAAATTGCACCAAAACTTCTGTAACAGTTGGCGGGTGGAGTAAGTATGGGTACTGGGTGGAGCTGGCCATGTTTCCTCCAGCAGGGCAGTGCTTCTTGTGCAATTTGGATATACCAGCTTATATAATTTTCCTGCTGCCCACTGTGCTTGTGTTCAGTAATATGACATCCACACACCTAGCAACATCTTTCTCTACCCCAGACCCAGCAGTCAAAGGGAAGAAAACCTCTCTGGCTTCTGAATCGAAGCTAAAAATCTTGTGATGTGTTGATGCTGGTGAGGAAGCATCAGTGCTTGGGCATGCTTACAACCTGGGCAAATCCACAATACAAAAAAATAAGGAAGAAATCAAAGAAATCTGAAGTGCTGTGATTCATTCTACTCCACTGTTTGGCAAGATAACCATAAGAGTTAGAAATCCACTGATGGAGAGTGTGGAGAGATGCTCCTGTTAACCAGCCTTAATAATGAAACCTTCAGCTCTGAAGACTTACGTGCATTTATGTAAAGAAGACAATATAGCTGAGCCAGAGCCATTTCAAGCAAGTAAAGGATGGCTAGATAAGTTTATTCAATGTCTGAAGCTATGTAACGTGAAAATAACCAAAGAATCTACCAGTGATGACCACAAAGGTGGTACACACACACCCCATTTTTCTATGTATGTTTACTGGTTCACCATATACAATTTCTCTTTGTGTGAGGTTTTCATAAAACAACCCCCACCTAAAGTGAGGGAAGGGTGTATGAAAATACCTGAATTATTCAATGTGGTATTTAAAAAGAAAAGGTCAAGTAAATTTTTTATCCGAAATGGCTGATTCCCCAAACATTTTGGAAAACAGGTTTTACTTTACCTAATATGATTATGTTACTACAGGGTTGAATTAAGGTGTTTTGTAACTGATAAATTAGGAAAAATTTCATTATTTTAATGCAACTGAATTCAACCAACCAGGTTACAGCTTTCCTATTCCAAGATGCTGTACAGGTCCAAGGTCAGAGAGGAAATATGCTCAGTACAAGAAAGAGAACAAGTGTTAAAAGAAAGAAGAGAGGAAAACTAGGAAAGGTGAGTTGAAGTATGTAAAATGGAATTAAAAGCATCAGAGTGAATAAGGTTAGAGGCTGGAGAAAGATGATCACTTACAACAAGAAGAAAGAGATTAGACAATAGGACAAAACCTTAAGGGACAACACTGCTGATGGAATACTGCCATGGAACTGGCAGAGAGGAAGCTATGAATTTGAAAATAGTGAAGCAAAAACACCAAAGGATGGAAATTTATTGAGCAGAGACTCATACCAAACCCTGTTAAAAGTTTTAGAGATGTTGAGCCACAACAAAAGTTATGGTTGGAAGTCTCATTGTTAAAAGGATATACACAGCTGGAGGTATTTGGGGGTTATGAAAAAATGCAACAATAAAGTTACAAGGTAACGAAACTTTGAGCCAGACGACATCAAAGTCAGGAGACCCAAGGAGAAACAAGATCCAAAAGGTAAACAAAGGTAATTTTCATATAACTGTAGGCAAAACACAACTCTTGGAGTGAATGATGGTAGAAATTAAAATAAAAAATAAAGAAAATCAAGACCACAGGGTATAAGGGTATTCAATCCAGACTAACCATACAATCAACAGTCATCTATTGAAGGAGTCAAGGTTTCCCTTACTCATTAAAAGCATGAACATGTGCCATCACTTACACATCTAATTATCGATGGAAGAAACCTCAAAACTCAGTTAACTTGAGGTCACACCTGCTCCAATCTGGGTCTCACCCTGCTATGCAATGTAATTATATGAGATTTTGAGAAGCTCTGATGATGCTAGCCATTATAAATGGACATGTCAGGAGACTGTAAAAAGAAAATTTAAATATATTACCTGAAGAGGCACGAGAGATTTAAGTGAGGGAGAGAAACACAAGCTGACGTTGGTGAGAATATGTTGGGTTAACTGGCAGTGGCATGTGAAGATTCAAATGCCTTTGTACTGTGCTAACATTCAAATGTTGATTTAATGGCTGATACTTACTTGCTTACTACATCAAATTTTACAAGTTTTCCTACATCTGTGGGTGGAATCTTATTTAGCACTGCAAGGTCCTGAAAGGATTAATCAAATCATATAAAGAATAACTGTATCACCCAAAAACAGAAATGAGCCAGAAACACAAAGATTACAACGACTGTACCTGGTTGCTAAAAGGTTTACCTGAAATGGAGCTCACATTTCCTAAAAAAGGTAAAACAACTATCAGTCACAACTCAGTGTTGTTGTAATAAGACTTAATCAACAATTAATGCACCTTAAATTTTAATCTTTCCTGATACGAATAAGAACAATGATACTATAAAACCTGAAAGCAAAGTTAAGAATATTATCTCAATTATAACTGCATATGACTTACCAAGGATTTCTCTAATGTTGAGTAAGAACAATCCACCTAACTGACAGTCACAAATGATAATCCAGCAGCAAGGCATGACATCACCTAGGGAAGTAAGTAGGGGAAGGGGAATTAATTGCTTGATCTAAGGATGGGGTGTCTCCTGAATAAAGGGTTCATGTCAATTTAGCTCATGACTGGTGAGCTTTTGGTGGCTGGTTGTTTGAGGATGAGGTGACCATTGTCAAGTAGTCTGACTGCTTCCTTTATGCATTTCTACGCTTCCTTCTCCATAACAGGCTTTAGGCATAAGCCAATAGTTCGCTTTCAATGAAGAAAGATGTAAAATAAATCAAATGCATTGGGAAGGTTTCCATATGCACTAAATCTAAGAATGTGCAAGTGAAACTCAAGGTCTCTCCCAACATAGAGGCTTGTAGAATGTAAAAAGATATGGAAGACTTTTTGAGCAGTGCACTTGGTCTTATAAGAGTGGACAAAATAATGAATTGGGGGGGTTATTGGAGGATGTATGGAACCAGGAGGAAGAACTAAATAAAATAATGGAGTGATGACATGATGAAGGCACTTGAAGAAATGACATAAAGGAAGAATAACTTACTTAGAATTACAACCGAAATGAGTTATAAAAAAGGACAAGGTAAGGAAAAGAGTTGAGAAGAGAGTCAGGATGAAGTATGTATCTGGAAGATGATCTACATGAAACAGTTTTACTGTGACAGAATATAAAATACAGATACAAACATAATAATGATACAAAAAAAATATACATTTTGTGAAAAACATAATAACTAAAAGTTCAGTAAGCAGAAAAAAAAAATTGTCTATAAAAAGGATAGCTTACTGAAAAGTTATATTGTATAACCATATTCTAGCATCAGCTCTATACTCATCTCCTTAGAAACAAGATTCAATCATCAAAAACTTTACGTCAGCCCTGGTTCCTAATGTTGTGTCTGCATATCACACAGAGGTAGTGATTATCCTTTTCCCATATTAATTTCTTCCAGCCTCAAATATAAGGTTACTCACCTGCGGTCTATACATTCCCTAGAGGATGCCTCATCTAACATTTCAAGCTGCAAACACTGCACCTCCTTCTGATGTTGAGTGCGGAGAGATACCAGCTCTTTTACTGCTTCCTGACGAGAAGCTCGAACATCATCTAATCTCGACCGTAGTTCATTGGCCTCTGACTGCCATTTAGAACACTCCCTATGCAACAACAGCTTTTCACTGTGTGGAGGGAAACATTTTTGGGATGAAATACTTCCATAATCATGGTAAATGAAAAATAATTTGATGATATGGGAAAAAAACATACTGTATTTGGTTTTCCAACAATACCGCATACTGTAAAAATTATAATTGATTTCAGTATATCTAACTGTTGCTGTAATCAAAATACACTAGAGTGATAAGGCACCACAAGTGCTTTCAAGTAATATTTCAATTGAAAGCATGGAAGGAAGGTAATGTCCAATGCAACTGAATGATTGCAGTGATAGCAGGGTAAATCCCAGTATATGTTCAGAATGAAATCACTGTCATCTGTCAAAAGAGTAAAAGGAAAAGGCAATCCAAGAAAGTATGATGCAAAGTTAAGGGAGAATTTTGTTATAGGCAACAAAGTTATGAAATTCATGCAACCCTTGGAAATAGTGTGCTTTCATTTTAACCCAGGTTTCACATTAAAGAACTTTTTTGCTTAGCAGTCAAATGCACTAGCAATCTTTAGTTTAGCACAGTTTTGAGACAGATACAAGAGAAAAACTCCAAATTCTGATTCTGAGCCCTGTTAGGTAAAGGTCTCCTCCACATCTGTCTTCTGCATAGCTGCCACAAAAAATGGCTGCCAATTTTATGATTTTGTTGCTAGATCTAGCAATTTTCACTTTCATGCAGTGAAATTTTCTTTGCCCTCAGCATTATGGCAACAATCTATAAACATTTTAAACAAAATCTAATAAAAAATTTGTTGACTTTGATCTGTATTCAGCTGTGGAGAAAAAGCAATATAAATCAGTTGATATGCTTTCAGTTACATATGACGGACATTCACAGAATAATGAATGACACTCACAGAATACCACAGTATCACCTGTTTTGAGTTGAAAATCTAGCTCGTGTAGTAGAATGCACTGACTAAGTGGCACCCCAAGCAAAACGCTCAGTTCATTTCATTGCTCGACGATCACAATAAAACTCTTACCAATAAAGATCTGCCTATGCTAAGGAGGATGAAAGCAGCTTCAAGGGATATAATGGAGTATGAGAAAGACAGTGAAGAATTTATCACTCATCATTTAACAACCAAGAGATGTGGGAAGGTGCTCAGCATACTGCATGAGTTGCAGTTAATTATTTCATAAATACACCCTTTAGTAAATCAAAGTTCCAGTGTATACTGGGATTTGAATCATTCAACTGAATGCTATCATGCAATATACAAGGACAGGCAGATGCCTACTGTGCATATTTCACTAGCTAAATTTAAGAAAAGTTCAACATTAACTCCAAAGAATTGCAAAGGCAATCCTCTTTCAACCAGCAAAAGCCACTGATGTATACATCCAATGATGAAAGTGATTAGGCATTTGCATACACACCATATATCCTTAACATATCCCTTAAAGGATTCCACTTGACTCTGTCATATACTTTCTCCAGATCCATAAAAGTTGCATACAACTTCTTACGTTTCACTAAATACTTTTCCACAGTCATCTTTACTACAAAAATCTGATCCACACATTCTCAAGCTTTCCTAAAACACCCTTGCTCTTCACTTATTCCGCATTTAATCACTTTCATCACTCTACCAATTGGCATCCTTGCATACAAATTTCTTGTATAATTAACAGACTTATTCCCCTGTAATTGCTATACTCATCCTTAGCACCTTTTCCTCTGAACAAAGGAACAATAATAGCTTTCACCCAATTCTCAGGCAACCTTGTTTCCAAGCTACATTTTATATATCACACTTTCTCCTCCATACTTCATCATTTCAGCCATAATCCCATCCACTCCAGTTGCCTTTCTCACCTTCAGCCCCATTATTGCCCTTACCTTCCTTTTTGCTTTTGGCCTTTGCATTTGTATCCTCTTCCCTCCATCCTCAATACCCATGCATGTAACAACTGCTGCCACCCCTTCTCCCACATTCATCACTTCTTCAAAATACTCATTCTATCTTCCTTTCACTTCCTTCGTTTGATTCAGCAACTCTCCTTCCTTATTTCTCACATTAACATTTCCAGTCTTACATCCACCTCTTTCCTTTTTCACCTCCTTCTGTTATAGTTTCTTATTATCCTAAAACTTTCCACTTAACTTTCTTCCAAAATCTTCATCTACTCTTTCTTTGCTTTCCTCTATCAGCTTCTTTACATTCTGCTTGCATATTTCATATTCCTCCCTCCTCCTTTGCTGGACTTCCACTGGTACATTCCTAATGAGCGATCTACCATATGCCTTTTTCTTCTCTTCCACAACATTTCTCGTCACTTCTGTCCCCATGCATTGCCTATTCTATTCCTATATCTCAGGACCTTGTACACAACTTTTAATTTTACAACCTTTAATAGTATTTCCTAAACATTTTAAACACCTCATTCACACAAGACTGCATCCTACATTTGCTGCACTTCCATCTAAGCTTTCAGTTACCTTCCCTTCATACTCCTCCCTACATTTTTTCTGATTTATCTTCACACTTGCCAACCCTTCTACCTCTCCATTTTTCCTTACATCATACCTCCATTTCTCCCGGATCCTCATTCCCATAAAAACTGCAAAAGGGTCAGTCTCCAAAGAGTCCTCTCACAACTCTAGCATCTAGCATGGCCTTTCTCAATCTTTCATCCACTGCCATATAGTCAATAAAAGCCTTTTGCTCTTCTCTTCCATCATTAATCATCCAGGTATATCTGTGACTCAAATGGTGAAACAAAGGGTTTGCAAGGATGAAACCCCTCTCAGCACAAATATCCACAAGATAACTTTCATTCTCATTTACTCCAAGCACTTCCCATTTATCAACTATCTTACCAATTTCATTACATCCTACTTTCACATTCATATCACCCAATACAACCATGTTTATCTCATTCTCTAAACATATTCAAATTTCTCCAGAAAATCTAAATTTCATCCTTACCTTGTACAGTCATCATATTCACTGGTGCATATCACATTCCTATGCATCACCCAATACAACCATGTTTTACTCATTCTCTAAACCATTTACATATTCAAATTTTTCCAGAAAAGCTACATTTCATCCTTACCTTGTACAGTCTTCATATTCGCAGGCACATATCACATACCTATGCATACTTCACAATCCCAATCTTCCCTTTCACATGCACTATTCTTGATCCATTCCATCCAAACTCTGCAACACCCTCCCACACTGTTGGTGATAATAAAATTGCATATCCTTCTTTCCTCTTCCCTGAAAATTTTCATTCATTCCCATCCATACCACAGCTTCTTCCATATCTTGCACTCATCATTTTCATTTTCACTTCACACACCCTATCCAAGGATATGGGTTTCCCAAATCCCGAGAGCATCCAAGTTCAAACTTTTAAACCTCTCCATAGGCTTCCTCCTTTAACTCTCACCAGTCATCCCATTCACATTCAGCACCATCACCCTCAATCGCTGGTAGACTCCAGTGCCACTTCTTACCCTTTTGTGCCTCACCCTTGGCAGGGTGCTGACAGAGGGCAACTCAAGCACAGTGTTTCCAGGGGAGGAGGCTCCAAAATTGTCAAAACACTAAAAAGTGACAGCACACTTCAATCATCTTTCTAAACTGAAAAGGATTGCCCTGATAGAATTGGGCAATGCCTACCCCTTTAGTTCCATCCCTATGGGGTCTACTAACAAGGTCACCATGAGAAGGCAAGGTGAGGGCGAGACTTAGATACTCTAGTAAAACTAGAGTGTCCCCTCAAGGTACTGAAAGTTAACTTTTCCCTCTTCAAGCTTCTTTTTTACTTTTCACAGTAGAAGTACCTCTTACCTCACTGGTTATGATAATGCTACTGTATCCAAAGCAAATGTCAACTTTGCTGTGAGAGTCTCCCAAGTCTCTGAAGAGTTTTGATTTAAATCTAATATCTTTATTTACATAACATTTTACTTTCATGTTTATATAATGTTTTGTACACTTCTTTAATGTGTGTTTATGCAATCAATACCATAAAGCACATTTTATGGCTTTCTGTGTCCAGGAAATTTTGGACCTGGAACACATCCCAGCATTATTAGAGGTACAGTACTCCTATGGAAAATTGTTTTTTGCTTAGCGTGTTTAAATACTGTACATTCCAGAAATACATCTATTATACCATGCTAAATTAAGGTTACCTGTACATTTCCTTCTAGAGTTGACTTTGAGACTGTCTATATTCTGTGAGTAACATCTGTAAGGAAATTACCTTCCTTATCCTATGAACAAGATACAGTGCACAGCCAAAGTATGTTTTTTTGTATTTCAAGAGATTTTTTTCTGCACGTAATCAAAGTGTGAACCATGGATACACATGCCTTAAAGCCTGTTTAAGCTAATGCCAGCACAGACTTCAGAAAATAGGATGCAAAGCTCCTTAACACAGTGGTCACCTCCTCCTCAACAATAAGCCACATAAACCTCATCAAGTTATAAGCAACAGAGACTGTAATTTGATGGTCCTAACACAAGGCTTTCCAGATGAATAAGTTTCACCAACAATCAAAATATGTAAGCATGACAGAGAGAATCAGATGAACCTGAGGCTGAATGAGAGTTCTCCACATAAGAAATGGGACATAAAATGTACGAGAATTTTTTTTTAGGATGCAGATCTGCTCCATCCTGTTGCTCATGATAACACCAAAGTTGATGAGGTTTCAAATGATGGAATTCCTCATCCTCCTAAACCTAATAATAGAATACAAAAATTCTTAGTAATATGAAAAACAATATTAATTCAAGGATCTTATAATTCTATTTCATTCTTTAGTCTTTCTTCTGCTTTTCCTTATATAAATTCCCTGATTCAAAAGTTACTTCTGGAAGCAAATGCGTTTTCTTCCCACTATGAGAGATTAAACTTCCCCTGTGCAATTAGAGAGCAACTGTTTCTCTTGTGTGGTAGTTCTTGTGTGTCCCATATATCACTGGTGATACTTTGGGATTGCTTTGTTCGTCACCATGAATGTATCCTTCCAACCACTGTCATTTGCTCATCCATCAATGGGAGTCAAACTTTAATCTGTACTTGTAAAGTTATGTCCTCTATGTCTTCTATGAAAAAGCTCAACCTGTAACATACCTTTTGGCCGTGGTACTTTATACAGTCATTTCCCAACATATAAAAAACTTCTGGCATAAGACCCATAACTCTAGTTTGGTTTTAAACTAGAACAAAACCAGGCTCACAACTTTACAAAAATTCCATCTTTGGCCAAGGAACATAAATATATACATTTTTTTTTTGTTACCTGCATGACATGGCATCCCGGTAACACAAGTCACACTTGAACCCCTTCAGAGTGCAACCAATATTCGAACTGCCCCATGTGTAACAAAAATTGACATGTTATCTTTTTACTATACATGAAAAAGTTAAGATAATGTAAAAATTAATACATTTTCTTATGAATGAAGACTTGACCATTCCTGACCATTCCTAACTTGGGAAAATATATTACTTACCAGACTGACCAATCTTATGCGTGAAAAATAAGTTGTAAGTTTTTTATTCCTCTGATCAGGTGCACAAAAACTACCAATACCAGTTTTTCATTGTGAATTAAATGTTTAGCATACCTAGTACAGGAAAAGCTCATTATTTACTGGACTTGCCAAATTAAATTACAGGAAGCAGGGGAGTGGCAAAGGGCACTTGGGCAGTGTTGGGCATGAGACAAGGCAAGCCCCTTGAAAATAAGCACAACCACCTTCTGAGGTCACTAGTGGGTCATTAAGGCCTCCCAGCAAACCATTAATGCATCCCTTGCTTAGGTAGTCTTTATCATCAGCCAAAAGAACTACAGTGCAAATGGAATTCAACTTGTAATGGGAGATTACATGCATAGATTGATACCAAGAGCTTCCTACTACATAAGCAATGAATTATTCCTGTAGCACTGAAACTGTTATACTACAAATTAACCTTGGTAATAACTAAAAATGTCTAAATAATATGCTCAAGGAACCTTAAATAGTTGTTTTCCAGCAGTGCAAGTATAAAAGGACAACATATAGCTCTGTTTTGGATTCCGCCTGAGTTAGGTCCTTTATATAAATGTTTAATATATCCCCTGGGGATAGGGGAGAAAGAATACTTCCCACGCATTCCTCATGTGTTGTAGAAGGCGACTAAAGGGGATGGGAGTGGGGGCTAGAAACCCTCCCCTCCTTGCATTTCAACTTTCTAAAAGGGGAAACAGAAGAAGGAGTCACGCGGTGAGTGCTCATCCTCCTCAAAGGCTTAGATTGGGGTATCTAAATGTGTGTGGATGTAACCAAGATGACAAAAAATGAGAGAAAGGTAGTATGTTTGAGGAAAGGAGCCTGGATGTTTTGGCTCTGAGTGAAACAAAGCTCAAGGGTAAAGGGGAAGAGTGGTTTGGGAATATTTTGGTAGTAAAGTCAGGGGTTGGTGAGAGGACAAGAGCAAGGGAAGGAGTAGCACTACTCCTGAAACAGGAGTGGTGGGAGTATGTGACAGAGCGTAAAAAAGTAAACTTTAGATTGATATGGGTCAAACTGAAAGTGGATGGAGAGCGATGGGTGAATACTAGTGCATATGCACCTGGGCATGAGAAGAAAGATCATGAGGCAAGTATTTTGGGAGCAGCTGAGAGAAAGTGTTAGTAGTTTTGATGCATGAGACAGGGTTATAGTGATGGGTGATTTGAATGCAAAGGTGAGTATGTGGCAGTTGAGGGAATAATTGGTGTACATGGGGTGTTCAGTGTTGTAAATGAAACAGTGAAGAGCTTGTAGATTTGTGTGCTGAAAAAGGACTGGTGATTGGGAATACCTGGTTTAAAAAGAGAGATATACATAAGTCCTCAAATATCTCATTTCCAGCACATCCACCCTCCTGCCACAACTCTATCCATAGCCCATGCCTCACAACCATACAACATTGTTGGAACCACTATTCCTTCAAACATACCCATTTTTGCTTTCCGAGATAATGTTCTCGACTTCCAAACATTCTTCAAGGCTCCCAGGATTTTCGCCCCCTCCCCAACCCTATCATTCACTTCAGCTTCCATGGTTCCATCCGCTGCCAAATCCACCCCCAGATATCTAAAACACTTTACTTCCTCCAGTTTTTCTCCATTCAAACTTACCTCCCAATTTACTTGACCCTCAACCCTACTATACCTAATAACCTTGCTCTTATTCACATTTACTCTTAACTTTCTTATTTCACACACTTTACCAAACTCAGTCACCAGCTTCTGCAGTTTCTCACATGAATCAGCCACCAGCACTGAATCATCAGCGAACAACAACTGACACTTCCCAAGCTCTCTCATCCCCAACAGACTGCATACTTGCCCCTCTTTCCAAAACTCTTGCATTCACCTCCCTAACAACCCCATCCATAAACAAATTAAACAACCATGGAGACATCACACACCCCTGCCGCAAACCTACATTCATTGAGAATCAATCACTTTCCTCTCTTCCTACACGTACACATGCCTTACATCCTCGATAAAAACTTTTCACTGCTTCTAACAATTTGCCTCCCACACCATATATTCTTAGTACCTTCCACGGAGCATCTCTATCAACTCTATCATATGCCTTCTGGCCAGATCCATAAATGCTACATACAAATACATTTGCTTTTCTAAGTGGTTTGAGGTGGTTTGATCGAGTAAGTAATGTAAGGGTAAGAGAGATGTGTGGAAATAAAAAGAGCGTGGTTGAGAGAGCAGAAGAGGGTGTTTTGAAATGGTTTGGGCACATGGAGAGAATGAGTGAGGAAAGATTGACCAAGAGGATATATGTGTCGGAGGTGGAGGGAATGAGGAGAAGTGGGAGACCAAACTGGAGGTGGAAAGATGGAGTGAAAAAGATTTTGATTGATCGGGGCCTGAACATGCAGGAGGGGGAAACGCGGGCAAGAAATAGAGTGAATTGGATCGATGTGGTATACCAGGGTCGACGTGCTATCAATGGATTGAACCAGGGCATGTGAAGTGTCTGGGGTTAACCATGGAAAGTTCTGTGGGGCCTGGATGTGGAAAGGGAGCTGTGGTTTCGGGCATTATTACATGACAGCTAGAGACTGAGTGTGAACGAATGGGGCCTTTGTTGTCTTTTCCTAGTGCTACCTCGCACACATGAGGGGGGAGGGGGATGTTATTCCATGTGTGGCGAGGTGGCGATGGGAATAAATAAAGGCAGACAGTATGAATTATGTACATGTGTATATATGTATATGTCTGTGTGTGTATATATATGTGTACATTGAGATGTATAGGTATGTATATTTGCATGTGTGGACGTGTATGTATATACATGTGTATGGGGGTGGGTTGGGCCATTTCTTTCATGTTTCCTTGCACTACCTCACAGACGCAGGAGACAGCGACAAAGCAAAATACATAATATATATATATACATACGTATACATACGTAAGTAAGAGAGATGGCCAGAGAGCATTATTGGATTACATGTTAATTGATACATGTGCAAAAGAGAGACTTTTGGATGTTAATGTGCTGAGAGGTGCAACTGGAGGGTTGTCTGATCTTTATCTTGTGGAGGCGAAGGTGAAGCTTTGTAGAGGTTTTCAGAAAAGAAGAGAGAATGTTGGGGTGAAGAGAGTGGTGAAAGTAAGTAAGCTTGGGAAGGAGAATTGGGTGAGGAAGTACCAGGAGAGACTGAGTGCAGAATGGAAAAAGGTGAGAGCAAACGATGTAAGGGGAATGGGGGAAGAATGGGATGTATTTAGGGAAGCAGTAATGGCTCGTGCAAAAGATGCTTGTGGCATGAGAAGTGTGGGAGGTGGGCAGATTAGAAAGGGTAATGAGTGGTGGGATGAAGAAGTAAGATTATTAGTGAAAGAGAAGAGAGAGGCTTTTGGACGAGTTTTGTTGGGAAATAGTGAAAATGACTGGGAGATGTTTAAAAGAAAGGGGCAGGAGGTCAAGAGAAACGTGCAAGAGGGCAAATGAGAGTTGGGGTGAGAGAGTCTCATTAAATTTTAGGAAGAATAAAAAGATGTTTTGAAAGGAGGTAAATAAAGTGCGTAGAACAAGGAAACAAATGGGAACATCAGTGAAGGGGGCTAATGGGGAGGTGATAACAAGTAGTGGTGATCTGAGAAGGAGATGGAGTGAGTATTTTGAAGGTTTGTTGAATATGTTAGATAATAAAGTGGCAGATATAGAGTGTTTTGGACAAGGTGGTGTGCGAAGTGAGAGGGTTAGGGAGAATGATTTGGTAAACAGAGAAAAGGTAGTAAAAGCTTTGCGGAAGATGAAAGCCGGCATGGCAGCGGGTTTAGATGGTATTGTAGGGGAATTTATTAAAAAAGGGGGTGATTGTGTTGTTGTCTGGTTGGTAAGGATATCTAATGCATGTATGACTCATGGTGAGGTGCCTGAGGATTGGCGGAATGCATGCATAGTGCAATGTACAAAGGCAAAGGGGATAAAGGTGAGTGCTCAAATTAGAGAGGTATGAGCTTGTTGAGTATTCCTGGGAAATCATATGGGAGGGTATTGATTGAGTGGGTGAAGGCATGTACATAGCATCAGATTGGGGAAGAGCATTGTGGTTTCAGAAGTGGTAGAGGATGTGTGGATCAGGTGTTTGCTTTGAAGAATGTATGTGAGAAATACTTAAAGCAAATGGATTTGTATGTAGCATTTATGGATCTGGAGAAGGGATATGTTAGAGTTGATAGAGATGCTCTGTGAAAGGTATCAAGAGCATATGGTGTGGGAGGCAAGTTGTTAGAAGCAGTGAAAAGTTTTTATTGAGGATGTAAGGCATGTGTGCGAGTGGGAAGAGAGGAAAGTGATTGGGTCTGAGTGAATGTCGGTTTGCGGCAGGGGTGCATGATGTCTCCATGGTTGTTTAATTTGTTTACAGATGGGGTTATTAGGGAGGTGAATTCAAGAGCTTTGGAGAGAGGGGCAAGTATGCAGTCTCTTGTGGATGAGAGAGCTTGGGGAGTGAGTCAGTTGTTGTTCGCTGATGATACAGCACTGGTGGCTGATTCATGTGAGAAACTGCAGAAGCTGGTGACTGAGTTTGGTAATCGAAATGGTGAAAAGCTTGTAGATTTATGTGCTGAAAAAGGACTGGTGACTGGGAATACCTGGTTTAAAAAGCAAGATATACATAAGTATACGTATGTAAGTAGGAGAGATGGCCAGAGAGCGTTATTGGATTACGTGTTAATTGACAGGTGCGCGAAAGAGAGACTTTTGGATGTTAATGTGCTGAGAGGTGCAACTGGAGGGATGTCTGATCATTATCTTGTGGAGGATAAGGTGAAGATTTGTATGGGTTTTCAGAAAAGAAGAGTGAATGTTGGGGTGAAGAGGGTGGTGAGAGTAAGTGAGCTTGGGAAGGAGACTTGTGTGAGGAAGTACCAGGAGAGACTGAGTACAGAATGGAAAAAGGTGAGAACAATGGAAGTAAGGGGGGTGGGGGAGGAATGGGATGTATTTAGGGAATCAGTGATGGATTGCGCAAAAGATGCCTGTGGCATGAGAAGCGTGGGAGGTGGGTTGATTAGAAAGGGTAGTGAGTGGTGGGATGAAGAAGTAAGATTATTAGTGAAAGAGAAGAGAGAGGCATTTGGACGATTTTTGCAGGGAAAAAATGCAATTGAGTGGGAGATGTATAAAAGAAAGAGACAGGAGGTCAAGAGAAAGGTGCAAGAGGTGAAAAAGAGGGCAAATGAGAGTTGGGGTGAGAGAGTATCATCAAATTTTAGGGAGAATAAAAAGATGTTCTGGAAGGAGATAAATAAGGTGCGTAAGACAAGGGAGCAAATGGGAACTTCAGTGAAGGGCGCAAATGGGGAGGTGATAACAAGTAGTGGTGATGTGAGGAGATGGAATGAGTATTTTGACGGTTTGTTGAATGTGTTTGATGATAGAGTGGCAGATATAGGGTGTTTTGGTCGAGGTGGTGTGCAAAGTGAGAGGGTTAGGGAAAATGATTTGGTAAACAGAAAAGAGGTAGTAAAAGCTTTGCGGGAGATGAAAGCCGGCAAGGCAGCAGGTTTGGATGGTATTGCAGTGGAATCTATTAAAAAAGGGGGTGACTGTATTGTTGACAGGTTGGTAAGGTTATTTAATGTATGTATGACTCATGGTGAGGTGCCTGAGGATTGGCGGAATGCGTGCATAGTGCCATTGTACAAAGGCAAAGGGGATAAGAGTGAGTGCTCAAATTACAGAGGTATAAGTTTGTTGTGTATTCCTGGTAAATTATATGGGAGGGTATTGATTGAGAGGGTGAAGGCATGTACAGAGCATCAGATTGGGGAAGAGCAGTGTGGTTTCAGAAGTGGTAGAGGATGTGTGGATCAGGTGTTTGCTTTGAAGAATGTATGTGAGAAATACTTAGAAAAGCAAATGGATTTGTATGTAGCATTTATGGATCTGGAGAAGGCATATGATAGAGTTGATAGAGATGCTCTGTGGAAGGTATTAAGAATATATGGTGTGGGAGGCAAGTTGTTAGAAGCAGTGAAAAGTTTTTATCGAGGATGTAAGGCATGTGTACGTGTACGAAGAGAGGAAAGTGATTGGTTCTCAGTGAATGTAGGTTTGCGGCAGGGGTGCGTGATGTCTCCATGGTTGTTTAATTTGTTTATGGATGGGGTTGTTAGGGAGGTAAATGCAAGAGTTTTGGAAAGAGGGGCAAGTATGAAGTCTGTTGGGGATGAGAGAGCTTGGGAAGTGAGTCAGTTGTTGTTTGCTGATGATATAGCGCTGGTGGCTGATTCGTGTAAGAAACTGTAGAAGCTGGTGACTGAGTTTGGTAAAGTGAGTGAAAGAAGAAAGCTGAGAGTAAATGTGAATAAGAGCAAGGTTATTAGGTACAGTAGGGTTGAGGAACAAGTCAATTGGGAGGTAAGTTTGAATGGAGAAAAACTGGAAGTGAATTGTTTCAGGTATCTGGGAGTGGATTTGGCAGCGGATGGAACCATGGAAGCAGAAGTGGATCATAGGGTGGGGGAGGGGGCGAAAATCCTGGGAGCCTTGAAGAATGTGTGGAAGTCGAGAACATTATCTCGGAAAGCAAAAATGGGTATGTTTGAAGGAATAGTGGTTCCAACAATGTTGTATGGTTGCGAGGCGTGGGCTATGGATAGAGTTGTGCGCAGGAGGATGGATGTGCTGGAAATGAGATGTTTGAGGACAATGTGTGGTGTGAGGTGGTTTGATCGAGTAAGTAACGTAAGGGTAAGAGAGATGTGTGGAAATAAAAAGAGCGTGATTGAGAGAGCAGAAGAGGGTGTTTTGAAATGGTTTGGGTACATGGAGAGAATGAGTGAGGAAAGATTGACCAAGAGGATATATGTGTCGGAGGTGGAGGGAACGAGGAGAAGTGGGAGACCAAATTGGAGGTGGAAAGATGGAGTGAAAAAGATTTTGAGTGATCGGGGCCTGAACATGCAAGAGGGTGAAAGGTGGGCAAGGAATAGAGTGAATTGGATCAATGTGGTATACCGGGGTTGACGTGCTGTCAGTGGATTGAATCAGGGCATGTGAAGCGTCTGTGGTAAACCATGGAAAGTTCTGTGGGGCCTGGATGTGGAAAGGGAGCTGTGGTTTCGGGCATTATTGCATGACAGCTAGAGACTGAGTGTGAACAAATGGGGCCTTTGTTGTCTTTTCCTAGCGCTACCTCGCACACATGAGGGGGGAGGGGATGGTATTCCATGTGTGGCGAGGTGGCGATGGGAATGAATAAAGGCAGACAGTGTGAATTGTGTGCATGGGTATATATGTATGTGTCTGTGTGTGTATATATATGTGTACATTGAGATCTATAAGTATGTATATTTGCGTGTGTGGACGTGTATGTATATACATGTGTATGGGGTGGGTTGGGCCATTTCTTTCGTCAGTTTCTTTGCGCTACCTCGCAAACGCGGGAGACAGCGACAAAGCAAAATAAAATAAAAAATAAAAAATATATATATATGCTGAAATGTATAGGTATGTATATGTGCATGTATGGATGTGTATGTGGGTGAGTTGGGCCATTCTTTCGTCTGTTTCGTTGCGCTACCTTGCTGACATGGGAGACAGTGACAAAGTATAATAAAGTAAAAAATAATAACCTGAATAATGATTTGAAAACTGGAAGGATATTCCAAAGAGTCCTTTTGTTTTCTACAGTGTGGCATATTGATGATAAGGGAGTAATCTAAGAATTGATGGAAATATCTATAAAATATCAAAAAAATATGTATTAGGTTCCTTGGCTATCTTCAAGTTACAAGCTAGGTTAAACCACTTTATAGGGCAAGTTACAAGCCAGGTCAAAATATTTTACAGCAAGCCTACAAAAACTCAAATCAAATTTATATTAAAGATATGGGTCCTTTGTCAATACAACATCTACATGCTGCAAAACAACTGGTACAGGTTCATGAGTACCTTCTCAAATTTTTTCAAGTTATGACCAAGGTTAACTTGCATGTTAAATTGTGACTTTGGACAATGGTCAGGTGACAGACAGACAATGATGGGCACAGGAACCCATAACAGCCTGCCATGCTATGCAGGGGCCACACTTACAGTTTTATAAATAAAACTAAATATAGGTATTTTTGTTACTTTCAAACAATGTATCCATTCATTCTATTATGCTCATCGTAGCCACCCGTGGTACTACCATCCTGACTCAGGAGCAATAAAGTGGCTCCCAGAACCATGTTACACCCTCCATGTTAGAACTGCTGACCTAACTTTCTGTCACATCAAACAGGACCTCCAGATAGTCTGGCCATGTTCCCCTTTCAAGAACTGTAAACTTACTCAAACGTCACTTATTTTCTTCACTTAAGTTCTTTTGCCATCTACTGTCTGTACAATCGATTTCAAATATTATCATGATAAAACAAACCTATAGCCCCTAGTCCTAGGCATCATGGGGTGGCTAAGAATCTCTGCGTTCCCACCTGACTCTACCACCAAAGAGAGGGAGGGCTCAGACAGTGGTAGTACTGGCCCTTCCCACAGCCTTTCCCTCTCTGATTGACCTTTTTTTTTCTATATTCACAATACCAAATTCCTGGTCTCTCTAGTAACCTTCCTTGAATTGAGCACCATCTGTCTAATATCTTACTTTTCTCTGAGACACAATTGTCTACTGATGTTCTAATATCCAACTCGTCCAGACAAAGCTCCCTCAATAAACTCAGACTTGGACAGGATATCCCAGTGGGGTACACAAAATCTTGTAAAGTTTAATGCCTCCAAGGCCCAGTTTCTACCCATCTCTCTATCAAAGACTCATAACTTTCGTCTCCCCTTCAATGGTTCTGTAATTCCACCTCTTGACTCAATTAATGCACTTGGTATTGCTGTAACATCCACTCTTTCTTGGAAACCCCACATAACAGGAATAGATAAGTCTGCTTCTAAGAAACTGTGTCCTGTTTACAGGTCAAAACTTCTCTTCTAAATTGTTGCTCTGTTTATACAAGGGAATAATTCGTCCTTGTATGAAGTACTGCTCTCACATTGAGGTGGTTCTAGCTCTGCATCCTTACTTGACAGAGTTGAGGTGAAAGTGGTCTGACTTATAAACAGTCCCGGCTAACTTCCAAACTTGACCCCCTTGCCCTATGCCACAACTTTGGTTAACTTTCCCTCTTCTATTGGTATTACTTTGGTTTTTGCTCCCAAGAGCTGTCTGCTTGTGTGCCTACACCACAAACTGGACCAAGCAATACTCGGCAAGCTGCTGCATCACATGATTATTGTGTGGCCATCAACTTCTTTCCCTACACATCGAAGCTTTGGAACTCTCTACCTTCTCATATCTTTCCTCATAACTATGACCTTGCACATATCAAAAGACAGTTCTCCACTTTCTCCAAAATTCATAAATACTTTCCCTTGTCTTTTACTTTACCCTTTCATAATTCTCTTTATATTTCAATTAGGGCCCAGCCTTGATGTGGACTTTTGTCCATAACTGGAGCCTTAAAAAAAAAATCCACACTGTTCTGGTTCAAAGGTGGAGTCAGTGCTCATTCCAGCATCAACACACACGTTGCATGCCTTTAGTATCCTAAGTACCCGATCTTTGGTGTTATCTGGCACAAAATCTTTCTCCTAACTACCATGCTTTTCCTTTACTGTGCCTACAGCATCCTCTACCTAGGGGATTTCAACTGTCACCATAGGGGATGGTTGAATTCCTCCAATAAGGATGGTGAGGGGATTAAAATCCTCACTTTCTTCATTCTCAATGACCCAGAGGAAATTATCACCCACCTAACCCATAGTCCTGACTGGTATGACTACTCTCCGAATATTCTGCATCTATTTTTGGCCTCTGATCCTTGCCTTATAGCTACACAATTTTGCCCCATTAGGTTCATCTGACCACACTCTCATAAATGTACCTATTTTAATGGCACCTCACTACCCCCTTCAGCAGCCTCTTCTAAATGTAAATATTGGTACCTTCACAAAGCTGACTGGAATACCTTAACAAATTCTTTTCTGACTTTCCTTGGATACTTCTGTTTCTAACAAAGACACAGCAGATGTTACTTTTGTCAAATGGGAGCATTTATCCCCTCTTTCTCCAAGATGATCTCTTCCATGGTTCAATCATTCCTGTTCTGAGGCCATTCAGGCAAGGGATCAGACATATTAGACTTGGAAAAAGTCTCCATCCTCCAACTCCCATCCAGTACTTATAACTGCCATAATCATTGCAAGTACGTTATCTGTGAAGAAAAGTATTCATTTATTCAAAGAGTTATACACTTTTCTCTTCATCCACTGATTGGTCTTTCCAGTCTTTAGCTAAGGGCATCACTAAGAACTTCTGTTGTTCTACCTTTCCTTCACTTTTCCATTCTGACTATACTATAGCCATCTCTCCCTTAAACTAAGCAATTCTCATTAGTTCTCTTTTCTCATTTAACTCTATCTTGGATAACTCTAACATTCCTCCACCCCTGATACTCCTATTACAGTAAACCCTCGATTTAACAGATTACTCGGAAGGACGGGGTGTCCATTAATGCCAAAAGTCCATCAAAATTGAATGTAACCTATGGGCTTCTTTTCAATACAATATATGGTACACAGCAATAAAATATATAGTTCACATGCATTCTTTTAACTCCTCTATCACTTGATGCCATTTTGAACTGAAAGGATTGCAAATTTAATAAATACTAAAGTCACTATTCTGTATATATCCTGACCGCATGACAGCTTGAAGCAGAATGAGATTGAAACAAAGTGAATATACCCCACATTACCAAAAACAAGTGCGATATGAAATATGCATGGTGCTGTGTTTGAGATATATTTTCTATTTTTCTAAATTACTATTATTTATTTATATTTTATTATACTTTGTCGCTGTCTCCTGCGTTAGCGAGGTAACGCAAGGAAACAAACGAAAGAATGGCCCAACCCACCCACATACACATGTATATACATACACGTCCACACAAGCACATATACATAATGATACATCTCATCGTATACACACAGACGTATACATATATACACATGTACATAATTCATACTGTCTGCCCTTATTCATTCCCATCGCCACCCCGCCACACATGAAATGACAACCCCATCTCCCCACATGTGTGCAAGGTAGCGCTAGGAAAAGACAACAAAGGCCACATTCGTTCACACTCAGTCTCTAGCTGTCATGTATAATGCACCAAAACCACAGCTCCCTTTCCACATCCAGGCTCCACAAAACTTTCCATGGTTTACCTCAGACAGCACATCGACCTTGGTATACCACATTGTTCCAATTCACTCTATTACTAGCATGCCTTTCATCCTCCTGCATGTTCAGGCCCCGATCACTCAAAATCTTTTTCACTCCATCTTTCCACCTCCAATTTGGTCTCCCACTTCTCCTCGTTCCCTCCACCACTGACACATATATCCTCTTTGTCAATCTTTCCTCACTCATTCTCTCCATGTGACCAAACCACTTCAAAACACCCTCTTCTGCTTTCTCGACCACACTCTTTTTATTACCACACATCTCTCTTACCCTTTCATTATTTACTCGATCAAACCAACTCACACCACATATTGTCCTCAAACATCTCACTTCCAGCACATCCACCCTCCTCCGCACAACTCTATCTATAGCCCACTATTCCTTCAAACATACCCATTTTTGATTTCCAAGATAACATTCTCGACTTCCACAGTTTTCAACGCTCCCAGAACTTTCGCCCCCTCCCACACCCTATGATTCACTTCCGCTTCCATGGTTCCAGCCGCTGCCAAATCTACTCCCAGATATCTAAAACACTTCACTTCCTCCAGTTTTTCTCCATTCAAACTTACCCCCCAGCTGACTTGTCCCTCAACCCTACTGTACCTAATAACCTTGCTCTAATTCATATTTACTCTCAGCTTTCTTCTTTCACACACTTTACCAAACTCAGTCACCAGCTTCTGCAGTTTCTCACCTGAATCAGCCACCAGCGCTGTATCATCAGCGAACAACAACTGACTCACTTCCCAAGCTCTCTCATCCACAAGAGACTGCATATTTGCCCCTCTTTCCAAAACTATTGCATTCACCTCCCTAACAACCCCATCCATAAACAAATTAAACATACATTAATTAATGTATTATTGTTTCCCCAGTCCATTAAATTGAGGGTTTACCATATCAATCCTATGCCACTACCCACGATCTCTTTTCAAATTGTACGAAGAGTGCTTGTCTCTCTGAACAAAAGCAAGGTTTATGTCGCTAGTCATCAACCCTGATGGATTCTGGGGAATCCTATGTAGTTGCCCTAGATATGTCCAAAGCTTTCAATAGGGCGTGGCATCAGGGTCTCATCTCTCGGCTCCCCTCCCTCACTTTCCTCATATTCTGCTGCCTCTCTGGCCAATTTATCTCTGTGGTAGTTAATACAGCAGCATCTCTCCCTTTCTCCACTAAAAGTGGTGTCCCTCAAGGATGTCTTGTCACTTACTTTTTTCCTTTTTATCAATGCTTTCCTTTCTACAAATGACCAAATATCCTTAAATACTGATGACACAACACTGCATTTCTCCACATCCTTTAATTCTGCTCTGTTTTCTCTAGCTTCATCTGCATCTCATCTCATCTCAACTCAACTTCCTCAGTGAACTCAGACTTGGACATGATAACTCATTGGGGTAGATGAAACCTGGTTAAGTTTAATGCCTCCAAGAACCAGCTTCTGCCCATCTCTCTAACGAAAATTTCTCAATTCCCCTCTCTCCTTCCATGTTTCTGTAATTCCACCTCTTAACACAAAGAACATACTTGGTATTACTGTCACATTCACTCTGTCTTAGTAACCCTGCATAACAGAAATAGTAGTCTGCCTCAATGAATGGGAAGCCCTGTTTATATGTCAAAATTTCTTCTGATCAGTTGCTCTATTTATACAAAGATATAATCCATCCTTGTACGGGGTACTGCTTTCACATCCACAGAGGTTCTACAAACGCTCCCAGGTTAACTTTAAAACTTGAGCCACCTGCCCTCTACTACAATTTTGGTTCACATTTCTTTTATAGGTATTACTTTGATTTTTGCTCCCAAAAGCTGGATGCTTGTGTGCACCCCTCACTCTCTAGACTACACAATATTTAGCAAGCTGCTGTGTCATGTGATTACTGTGTGGCCATTGGCAATTCAAGGGTGGGTAGTTTTGATAACCTCCTTCCTCTACACCTCAAGCTCTGAGACTATCTACCCTCTCATGTCTTTCCCAATAATTATGACCAGGCACATTTGAAAGGCACCTCACCATGAGTCATACATACATTAAATAACCTTACCAACCAGTCAACAATACAGTCACCCCCTTTTTTAATAAATTCCACTGCAATACCATCCAAACCTGCTGCCTTGCCGGCTTTCATCTTCCGCAAAGCTTTTACTACCTCTTCTCTGTTTACCAAATCATTTTCCCTAACCCTCTCACTTTGCACACCACCTCGACCCAAACACCCTATATCTGCCACTCTGTCATCAGACACATTCAACAAACCTTCAAAATACTCATTCCATCTCCTTCTCACATCACCACTACTTGTTATCACCTCCCCATTTGCGCCCTTCACTGAAGTTCCCATTTGCTCCCTTGTCTTACGCACCCTATTTACCTCCTTCCAGAACATCTTTTTATTCTCCCTAAAATTTACTGATAGTCTCTCACCCCAACTCTCATTTGCCCTTTTTTTCACCTCTTGCACCTTTCTCTTGACCTCCTGTCTCTTTCTTTTATACTTCTCCCACTCAATTGCATTTTTTCCCTGCAAAAATCGTCCAAATGCCTCTCTCTTCTCTTTCACTAATACTCTTACTTCTTCATCCCACCACTCACTACCCTTTCTAAACAGCCCACCTCCCACTCTTCTCATGCCACAAGCATCTTTTGCGCAATCCATCACTGATTCCCTAAATACATCCCATTCCTCCCCCACTCCCCTTACTTCCATTGTTCTCACCTTTTTCCATTCTGTACACAGTCTCTCCAGATACTTCTTCACACAGGTCTCCTTCCCAAGCTCACTTACTCTCACCACCTTCTTCACCCCAACATTCACTCTTCTTTTCTGAAAACCCATACTAATCTTCACCTTAGCCTCCACAAGATAATGATCACACATCCCTCCAGTTGCACCTCTCAGCACATTGGCATCCAAAAGTCTCTCTTTCGCACGCCTGTCAATTAACACGTAATCCAATAATGCTCTCTGGCCATCTCTCCTACTTACATAAGTATACTTATGTATATCTCGCTTTTTAAACCAGGTATTCCCAATCATCAGTCCTTTTTCAGCACATAAATCTACAAGCTCTTCACCATTTCCATTTACAACACTGAACACCCCATGCATACCAATTATTCCCTCAACTGCCACATTACTCACCTTTGCATTCAAATACTTAGAAATACTTAGAAAAGCAAATGGATTTGTATGTAGCATTTATGGATCTGGAGAAGGCATATGATAGAGCTGATAGAGATGCTCTGTGGAAGGTATTAAGAATATATATGGTGTGGGAGGCAAGTTGTTAGAAGCAGTGAAAAGTTTTTATCGAGGATGTAAGGCATGTGTACGTGTAGGAAGAGAGGAAAGTGATTGGTTCTCAGTGAATGTAGGTTTGCGGCAGGGGTGTGTGATGTCTCCATGGTTGTTTAATTTGTTTATGGATGGGGTTGTTAGGGAGGTAAATGCAAGAGTTTTGGAAAGAGGGGCAAGTATGAAGTCTGTTGGGGATGAGAGAGCTTGGGAAGTGAGTCAGTTGTTGTTCGCTGATGATACAGCGCTGGTGGCGGATTCATGTGAGAAACTGCAGAAGCTGGTGACGGAGTTTGGTAAAGTGTGTGGAAGAAGAAAGTTAAGAGTAAATGTGAATAAGAGCAAGGTTATTAGGTACAGTAGGGTTGAGGGTCAAGTCAATTGGGAGGTGAGTTTGAATGGAGAAAAACTGGAGGAAGTGAAGTGTTTTAGATATCTGGGAGTGGATCTGTCAGCGGATGGAACCATGGAAGCGGAAGTGGATCATAGGGTGGGGGAGGGGGCGAAAATTTTGGGAGCCTTGAAAAATGTGTGGAAGTCGAGAACATTATCTCGGAAAGCAAAAATGGGTATGTTTGAAGGAATAGTGGTTCCAACAATGTTGTATGGTTGCGAGGCGTGGGCTATGGATAGAGTTGTGCGCAGGAGGATGGATGTGCTGGAAATGAGATGTTTGAGGACAATGTGAGGTGTGAGGTGGTTTGATCGAGTAAGTAACGTAAGGGTAAGAGAGATGTGTGGAAATAAAAAGAGCGTGGTTGAGAGAGCAGAAGAGGGTGTTTTGAAATGGTTTGGGCACATGGAGAGAATGAGTGAGGAAAGATTGACCAAGAGGATATATGTGTCGGAGGTGGAGGGAACGAGGAGAAGAGGGAGACCAAATTGGAGGTGGAAAGATGGAGTGAAAAGGATTTTGTGTGATCGGGGCCTGAACATGCAGGAGGGTGAAAGGAGGGCAAGAAATAGAGCGAATTGGAGTGATGTGGTATACAGGGGTTGACGTGCTGTCAGTGGATTGAACCAAGGCATGTGAAGCGTCCGGGGTAAACCATGGAAAGCTGTGTAGGTATGTATATTTGCGTGTGTGGACGTGTGTATGTACATGTGTATGGGGGGGGGTTGGGCCATTTCTTTCGTCTGTTTCCTTGTGCTACCTCGCAAACGCGGGAGACAGCGACAAAGTATAAAAAAAAAAAAAAAAAAAAAAAAACATTTGAAAGGAGAAATTTTTCACATACTTCAAAATTTGTACATACTTTCCCTTGCCTCTCCTTTTCCCTTTTCATACACCTCTTTGTATTTCAATGTGGGCTTAGCCTTTATGTGGACTTTTGTCCATAACTAGAGTGAAAGAAAAACTATGCTGCACCACAGGCAACTGAAGCGTTCCTAAGATCATCTTTATGGTAGTGGTAAGATGGGTGTTTCACGGAGCACTTGCATCACCCGCACTGCAGCAAATCCATTGGGGGTGAAGAATGAATGGGTGGATTTATTGTTTATTTCTGGGTTGGTGTCCTACAAGCCTTGAAAGAGCCTCTAAGATCCTCTAGGGTTAGAAATATCTTAATCAATGCCTTCTGGTGAGGTAAATGCCTCTCACCCCCTCACTAAACCATGATGCTAGTAACCTACAAGCTTGGCCTGAGTCATCCTTCTAACAAATCAGTGACCACCACTCAGAGATGAAATCTCAATCTCCTGGTCATTAATATCAACCTTCTTCACAATTCTCAGAAAATGGAAGCCAGCCTAATGAAGGTCATCACTGGATAAAAGAAATATTTTTTCAGCAGAGAGGGAAAGTAGGGCAGAAAAGATCCAAGAAGAATGCATATGCGACACCAGCCTGGAGAGAAACAGTTTTTCATACTTCAAAAGAAACCCTTCCCTCAAGAGTCTGTCCATCCCAAATGTCATCATGAAAGGAGAGGATGAGAAATAAAGATCTCATGTGGAGGATAAAGTAAAAAAGCATAGCTAGTGTAGCAGTCAACTCATGGCACACCATAGTCTATCTACCCCGAAGGTGGCAACCATAGGGCCATAACAAGTTGGTTCTTGGCATCTAAAATAAGGAACTGTTAAAGACTTTAGTTAAAAGAATGCCAAAACCTATACTACTGATCTCCTCCATGGAAAGGTTCCTTAGAAAGGTCCAGGTGGAGGCTACCTTGCTAAAATCATTGGGTGTGACACAGGCCAGGTTGGGTTTTACAAAACGAGCTATATAGTCTAGAAATAGATGTTCCTTACTGAGAAAGCCTTTGAGCTTTCTGGCTAAAATTACATTGACAGTTTCCTGTAACCTCTACCAGTCCTCTCAGAGATGTAACTGGGAATATGGAATGGAGTTTCCTAACTGTATCTTCCAAGAATATAGCAAATTATGGGTATTTCTTTGTGTTCCATGAAAGTGCACATCCTTATTCACTATATTTGTGTGCATATTACACAACAGCTGGAGAATGGATGTGAGTGGATGTGGCCAGAGTTCGTCTATTCCTGGCGCTGTCTCACCAATGTGGGAAATGTTGACCAAATATGGAAAAAATGGGGTATTTCTAAAATCTACTCCATATACTTCATTCATTTATTATTATCTATTTTTTATTTTGCTCTGTTGCTGTCTCCCGCGCCTGCGAGGTAGCACAAGGAAACAGATGAAAGAAATGACCCAACCCACCCCCACACAGATGCACACACACACACGTCCACACACGCAAACATACACACCCACACATCCCAACGTACACACATATATACACACACAGACACACACATATACACACATGCACACAATTCACACTGTCTGCCCCTACTCACCCCCATCGCCACCCCGCAACACACGGAATAACATCCCCCTCCCCCCTCACGTGCGCCAGGCAGCGCCAGGAAAAGACAACAAAGGCCCCATTCGCTCACACTCAGTCTCTAGCTGTCATGCAATAATGCACCGAAACCACAGCTCCCTTTCCACATCCAGGTCCCACAGAACTTTCCATGGTTTACCCCAGACGCTTCACATGCCCTGATTCAATCCATTGACAGCACGTCGACCCCGGTATACCACATCGATCCAATTCACTCTATTCCTTGCCCGCCTTTCACCCTCCTGCATGTTCAGGCCCCAATCACTCAAAATCTTTTTCACTCCATCTTTCCACCTCCAATTTGGTCTCCCACTTCTCCTCGTTCCCTCCACCTCCGACACATATATCCTCTTGGTCAATCTTTCCTCACTCGTTCTCTCCATGTACCCAAAACATTTCAAAACACCCTCTTCTGCTCTCTATTTCCACACATCTCTCTTACCCTTACATTACTTACTCGATCAAACCACCTCACACCACATATTGTCCTCAAGCATCTGCTTTCCAGCACATCCACCCTCCTGCGCACAACTCTATCCATAGCCCATGCCTGGCAACCATACAACATTGTTGGAACCACTATTCCTTCAAACATAGCCATTTTTGCTTTCGGAGATAATGTTCTTGACTTCCACACATTCTTCAAGGCTCCCAGGATTTTCGCCCCACTCCCCCACCCTATGATTTACTTCTGCTTCCATGGTTCCATCCGCTGCCAGATCCACTCCCAGATATCTAAAACACTTTACTTTCATTCATTTTTTTTTTTTTTTTTTTTTTTTTTTTTATACTTTGTCGCTGTCTCCCGCGTTTGCGAGGTAGCGCAAGGAAACAGACGAAAGAAATGGCCCCCCCCCCCCATACACCTGTACATACACACGTCCACACACGCAAATATACATACCTACACAGCTTTCCATGGTTTACCCCAGACGCTTCACATGCCTTGATTTACTCCACTGACAGCACGTCAACCCCTGTATACCACATCGCTCCAATTCACTCTATTCCTTGCCCTCCTTACACCCTCCTGCATGTTCAGGCCCCGATCACACAAAATCTTTTTCACTCCATCTTTCCACCTCCAATTTGGTCTCCCTCTTCTCCTCGTTCCCTCCACCTCCGACACATATATCCTCTTGGTCAATCTTTCCTCACTCATTCTCTCCATGTGCCCAAACCATTTCAAAACACCCTCTTCTGCTCTCTCAACCACGCTCTTTTTATTTCCACACATCTCTCTTACCCTTACGTTACTTACTCGATCAAACCACCTCACACCACACATTGTCCTCAAACATCTCATTTCCAGCACATCCATCCTCCTGCGCACAACTCTATCCATAGCCCACGCCTCGCAACCATACAACATTGTTGGAACCACTATTCCTTCAAACATACCCATTTTTGCTTTCCGAGATAATGTTCTCGACTTCCACACATTTTTCAAGGCTCCCAAAATTTTCGCCCCCTCCCCCACCCTATGATCCACTTCCGCTTCCATGGTTCCATCCGCTGACAGATCCACTCCCAGATATCTAAAACACTTCACTTCCTCCAGTTTTTCTCCATTCAAACTCACCTCCCAATTGACTTGACCCTCAACCCTACTGTACCTAATAACCTTGCTCTTATTCACATTTACTCTTACCTTTCTTCTTCCACACACTTTACCAAACTCAGTCACCAGCTTCTGCAGTTTCTCACATGAATCAGCAACCAGCGCTGTATCATCAGCGAACAACTGACTCACTTCCCAAGCTCTCTCATCCCCAACAGACTTCATACTTGCCCCTCTTTCCAAAACTCTTGCATTTACCTCCCTAACAACCCCATCCATAAACAAATTAAACAACCATGGAGACATCACACACCCCTGCCGCAAACCTACATTCACTGAGAACCAATCACTTTCCTCTCTTCCTACACGTACACATGCCTTACATCCTCGATAAAAACTTTTCACTGCTTCTAACAACTTGCCTCCCACACCATATATTCTTAATACCTTCCACAGAGCATCTCTATCAACTCTATCATATGCCTTCTCCAGATCCATAAATGCTACATACAAATCCATTTGCTTTTCTAAGTATTTCTCACATACATTCTTCAAAGCAAACACCTGATCCACACATCCTCTACCACTTCTGAAACCGCACTGCTCTTCCCCAATCTGATGCTCTGTACATGCCTTCACCCTCTCAATCAATACCCTCCCATTCATTTATTCATCTATATTCCAAAAGCTTGGGCTCTGGATTTATGTCTGCCAAAGACATCTCATTATCAAAAATGATAAAGTTCTGTACAACAGAAAGCTCTTAGTTTGGAAACTGCATATATATCTCATTGACTCTTCACTTAACAAAGGCTATCAAGTAGAGAGTTTATATAATAAGACCAAAGGAGCTACAACATTGGAAAAAGAATCTTGTACTTATAACAAGGCAGCTGGACTCCAGGTAATAGATCTAAGAAAAGCTTAACCTTAGTAGGCCTAAAGAGGTTCAAGATACAACCCATCAACACTGGCTCCTGCAGAGCATTCTCATAACAGTACTAGAGGTTAACAAGTGATGAGAGTCATTCATCCAAACAGAAAGTATAAGATTAAGAGGTTTCTAACCCGATGAGATCCAAAAGAACTTTTCATGGCTCATGAAATGAATTTACCCACATGAGAAATCCAAAAATGATCCTACACATTAACCTGTGGGTAGCAGCCTCCAAGTGTCTTATTATGAGGAGGACCAGTACAACTGCTTGATCCCATACCTTGCTATCAATGTAGTAGGAGTGCCTCTGAATGACCATGCAGTATAAGAGATGTTGTGAAAAATATAGTCTAATCCAGTTGCTTGGATTAGTTTTATGAGGAAAAGGTACAACCAATTACCCTGACACAAGAAGTGTAAGATGGTTCTACACCACTTTTAAGCTTCCCTGTGAGAACAGTAGTACCTTCCTGGGCACCTGCTGTTTAAAAAATAATGCCTGCACTTTTCTTTTTTGGGTGCGTGTGTAAGCATGCCATTAGTATGAGAAAATAAAAGGGCTTGAATACAGGGTTAAGTGAAAAGTAAAGCAATGTTAAAAAATTTAGTAATGCTATCAAATCTTTATCCTATTGTAGTTACTGTATGAATAAAAGCATGACCCTTCCCTCCTTGGCGGGAGGCATGCTTTCAAAGCCTAATTACTGAACATGACTCAGATTAAAGATTTACTATTCTTAGAGGACTGGCTTACATGAACTGTCTTCAATATCAAACACTGTACATACAGTCATTGGCACAAATTAAGACTACCAGTTTTCAATCAGCATTTTAACATGCTTGCAAAATATGAGCATGCTCCACAGAAGCACAAGGGAATCAATTGTCAAATTAAATGAATTACAGTATCCAAAAACATTTATCATTAATGATGCAGCCTCCAGCATACTAAAATATCACTAACAAAAATTATATACCATTATATTCAATAATATTGTATCAAATACTCACTCTCTCTCAGCTTGTATTGTCTTGGTGGCTTCATCCAACCGTAACTTGAGCATAGTAACTTGTTGCTCCAAACTCTCCTGTTCTGGAGTAATACCTGTCTCATCAATCACTGACCCCCCTCCAACACCACTTATGCCATTGTTACCACTATTGTTAGTCCTCCATCCCCTTCTCCCATCACGCCCACATACTCCGTCATTGGAGCGCACAGACTCTTCATAGCCCACTTCACTACACTCACTTCCTGCACAAACTTCACTCATGGGATCTGACACAGCTGATATCCTAGGATTTACATGGCATGTGTCAGGCAGAGGGTCTGACATGGTGGACATTCTGTGGGAAGGGGACGGCTGACTACTACTATTGCTACTTCCAGCAGCAGTCACTGTGCTGTCTCTAAATGTTTGTTCTTGCTGCTGTTGGCTATGGATAATTTTTTCCTCAATGTCATTTTCCCTTTGTGGATGATGGCAATTTTCAGAAACCTCTTTAACTGCACTGTCTTTTAAATACTCGTCACATATCAAATCTTTCACCTCACGACCAGCACGACACTTTTCACTGAGGCGAGAGGCTTCACTGGGTTTGTGGGCATAAACTGATACATTTTCAACACCACTCTGTCCTAATGTCTCAGCAACATTGCCTTCATTATTACTAATTACAGCATCACCAGGATGACCTCCACGAGAACCAAACATCTCCTCCAGGAGGCTAAAATTTGTGTTTTTGGCATCCCGAATAAACTGAAGTTCATCATTGGATAGTTTCTCAGCCTCTGTCTGAGTCATAGGACGTGCTGGGGTGCTACCATCTCGCTCTGGTGAATCTTTGTGGCTTTCCTTGAGGGAAGAAAATAAAAAGGTCTTATTAAACATCAATATACCCCATATATCACATATGCTAGCTACCCACTATGCCAATGTGAATATCCAACTATGCCAATGTGAATATCCAGAGTTCCCTCTCCATGTATAACTATCGATCATCATCACTCCATTCTCAATTCTATGGGGTGGATCAGGCACATACAGCCAGTGAAAAGCACTCATTTGCATCTTAAACTCATGCTCAATGAGTTGGAAAAACACTGACCTCCGCACTTATAAAGTGCTTCTTACTTTTCAATCTCTATACTAAATTGATGCACTATGTGAGACCAATCTCATCTCATCTCCAATCACTGCTCTAAAATCTTACTCTGAAATGTCCCTAGTCATAATTAATTCTTTTACTGAATCTATCCATCTCTTCTACAGTCTACCTATCCTTCTAGTACTATCAGTCGACCAACCAATTACCTGTAATGTGTGCTGCATGATTATACCACCTTCAAGACTTTCAGCCATTCACCTTTCTAATAGTGTCATCACAATACATATTCTTCTCATAATTTGTCATTCTATCAATCTTCTTAACTCCAGCAGTGCTATGAAGGTAATCAAGTGTTTCTGCCCTCATTTTTTACCTTTCCTAACCAACATACACATACACTTAGGTTTCATATCCGTAAATCAGCAGTGGGTCAAGTACTTAATACGTGCATCAGCAGTGGGTCAAATACTTCATACAAGCCTAATATTCTTTCCAACCATCTAAGTTATCAGCACACCTCCAATTTTTATCCCTTATATGAATCAACTTCCAATTTCAGCTTTCCCCATTACCATCCCAAATGAATTCAGACTCAACTACAATTCCAGTTCTTCACCATACAAACTAAATGTACCGTCTGATCTCCCATCCCATTCAAAACCTAGCACCTTACTTCCAATTGCATCCTCTTCAACATATATTACATTTGGGGAGAGAGAATTCCCTACATGTCATAGAAGGCAGGAGGTGCTCATCCCATTTGAAGGCTCAGGTTGGGTTCTCTAAATGTGTATGGATGTAACCAAGGTGAGAAGAAAGGAGAGATCAGTAGTATGTTTCAGGAAAGTAACCCAGATGTTCTTGCTCTGAGTGAAGCAAAGCTCAAGGGTAAGAGGGAAGAATGTCTTGGAAATGCCTTTGGAGTAAAGTTAGGGGTTGGTGAAAGGACAAGAGCTAAGGAAGAAATAGCACTACTACTGAAATGTGAGTTGTGGGAGTGTGTGTTAAGAGTGTAAGGAAGTAAATTCTTGATAGTTGTAGGTAAAACTGAAAGTGGATCACAAGAGATGGGTGATTGTTAGTGGTTATGCACCTGGCCATAAGAAGAAAGATCAGGAGAGGCAAGAGTTGTGGGAGCAGCTGAGTGTGTGTGTCAGCAGTTTTGATGTAAGATACCGGGTATTAGTGATGAGTGATTTAATAAGGTTAGTAATATGGCATTTGAGGGTGTAATTGGGGTGCATGGTGGACAGCTTGTGAAGTTATGTGCTGAAAAAGGACCTAGTTTAAAAAGAAGGGCATACAAAGGTATATGTACGTGAGTGCAAGAAATAGTCAGAGGGCATTATTATTACATATTACTTAATAGGTGTGTAAAAGAGAGACTTTGGAGGTAAATGTGCTGAAAGGGGCAGCTTGTGAGATGTCTAATCACCATCTTGTGAAGGCAAGGGTGAAGATTTGTAGAAGTTTTTGAAAAAGAGGAAACAATGTCAGGGAGAAGAGAGGGGTGAGAGTGAGCATGGAAAAGAGAGTTATGTGAAGAAATACCAAAAGTAACTGAGTGTAGAATGGCAAAAGGTGAGAGTAAATGAAGCAAGGGAAGTGGGTGAGGAGTAGGAAGTATTTCAGGAAACAGTGCTGGCATGTGCAAAAGATGCATGTGGCATGTGAAAGATGGGAGGCAGGCAGATTAAAAAGGGTAACACATTGTTGGATGAATTTGTTAGAGAAAGAGAAAATAGAGGCATTTGGTTGGTAAAAGGAAGGAGTGCAAGACTGGGGGATGTATAAGAGAAAGCAGAAGGTCAAGGGAAAGGTGCAAGGGGTTGAAAAAGAGGGCAAATGAGAGTTGGGGTGAGCGAGTACCATTAACACTTAAGGAGGAAAAGATGTTTTAGTAGGAGGTACATACTGTGAAAAAGACAAGAGAACAAATGGGAACATCAGTGAAGGGGGCAAAAGGAGAGGTGATAATAGGTAGTGATGAAGTGAGGAGCAGATGTATACTCAAATGTGTTTGATGATAGAGTGGCAGATATAGGGTGTTTGGGTCAGAGTGGTATGTGAAGTGAGAGAATCATGAAGAGTGGTTCGGTGCAGATAGAAGAGGTGGTGGAAGCCTTGCACAAGACAAAATGTGGCAAAGCGGCTGGATTGGATGGTATTATGACTGAATATATTAAGAAATGGGGTGGCTGTGTTGTTCATTGGTTGGTAAGGATTTTCAATGTATGTATGGATCATGGCGAGATGCCTGAGCATTGGCAGAATGCGTTCACAGTAGCATTGTATAAAGGCAAAGAGGATAAAGATAAGTGCTCACACTACAGAGGAAAAAGTCTGTTGAATTTACTTGGTAAGTTGTACAGGAAGTAATGATTAAGAAGGTGAAGGCATGAACAGTGCATAAGACTGGGTAAGAACAGTGTGGTTTCAGATGTGTAGATCAAGTATTTGCTTCAAAGAATGTGTGAGAAATACTTCAAATAACATATGGATTTGCATGTGGCATTCATGGATCTGGTGAAATCATATGATAGGGTTGATAAAGATGCTTTGTGGAAGGTCTTACAAATGTATGGTGTGGGGGGAGAGCTTCTAAAAGCAGAGAACTTTTTATCAACAGTGTAAGGCTTGTGTATGAGTGAGAAAAGAGTAGAGTGAATACTTTCATGTGAAGGTTGGTCTGTAGAAGAGGTGTGCTATATCACCATGGTTGTTCAATTTGTTTATGGATAGGGTGGTGAGGGAGGTAAAGGCAAACGTCTTGGAGACTGGGGCATTTATGCAGTCTGTAGGGGATAAGAAGGTCTGGGAAGTGAGTCAGCTGTTTGCTGATGATACAGAAGTGGTGGTGGATTTGAGTGAAAAACTGCTGAAGTTGGTGACTGAGTTTGGTAGAGTGCGTGAAAGGAAAAAGGTAGGAGTGAATGTGAATAAAAGTAAGATAATTAAGTTTAGCAGGGTTGAGGGACACATTAAGTGGGGTAGCATTAGGTCAGAGTAGTAGGCAGGAGCATTACGTAGGTAGTTAGTTATCTGTTAACAAAAGAGTACAAGCTTTAATACAGGGATTTCATAGTAAAGACTATAGACTTTTTTGTCCACATAAAATAATGAATAAATTAAAAAGAAGAGGGCTAACAATTATTTCTATACCTAGTGAGTCTCTCCATATGCAAGACCTTATAATCATATTCACACAACATATCACAGTGAGCTCCCTCACTCAATAAACTGTCCATTGATGAAAAATTTAACAATGCAAAGTTTTTCCAACAATCATTAGATATGGAATGCTCTAGCAGAATGTGAGCCTCATCCTGAACTTTACCTTGATCACAAACACAAAGCCTTAACTCCAGTGGTGTGCGGCTCCATCTACCAGTTTCTATTTTCAGATTATGAGACATCAAACACTATCTTGTAAATACTATACAAGCATGGTCTGGTATATAATCTTTACCACAGTAAACATTATGCACCAAGAGTCTGGGGTTTAGTACTGACCTGTATGTAACATAGTTAGAGGCTGAAAAATGCTTGTTTCTTATTGAGTTCATAATTAATTCTAGAGGGTAAGAAGCTATATTAAAATCCATCACCTTCTGAATAAATTTATACCCTTGCGTGTTATGACTTCTACACAGGTTATCTACGTAAACAAATGGTTCATCCATATCATGTGACCATAACTTTTAAGAAGAAAGGTTCTCTTTTTGCACATAAAATTGAACTGGTGGTATTTTAGACTCAACCAAACAAGAATTGGTAAAAGTACTTTTCCTTGACCCCAAAAGACATTTTACTAACTGGTTATAATGCCTAATTATTCGCTTAGGATTTGAAGTAAACTAGGTCTCCAAACTATACAACAATGATGACAACAATGCAGTATTAAACAGTTTGTACACAATTAGCATGTCACTATTCACTTAACAGAAAATGGCGAATTCATTCACTAAGGCTGACAATTCCACATCATAAAGTGACAGTACCATGCACTAAGAGATGAGTATTTAAGACGGTATTTCATTTCTACAGTGTTGCTGCAAAAGGATAACTTATCATTATCATCCCTGTTTATAATGAAAAACTGTGATTTCTTTTCATTCAAAATACCATACTCATTACAATACTCAAATAGAATATCAAGTTTCCTTCTACACGTATCTCTTGAGGTTGCAAATATGACAGCGTCAAGTCCCTAAGAAACCATCATCAGTAATTGCTAGTTTAATAATCTTTATCATCTTATCAATATAAGATATAGACAAGCAGCTGGTTAGTACACCTCACCTTACCCCAATAGATGAAGATATTACACCTGATTTTAAGATATTTTGTGTACATTTATATACAGCTATAATAGCCATGAGCATAGCCTTACCACATCCCAAAGATTTTAGATGATTGATTAGCTTATGCTATGGGACTCTTGTCATAAGCTTTGCTTAAATCAACAAAAACAATGTACATTATTTCCTTTTTCCCTTTAACATAATCAATCAGTAATCTCAGGGACATTTGCTCTAAACATCTTTGGCCCTTTGGTGAGCCAGCTTGGCATTTATTGATACAGCACCATAGTTGTAATCGACTCAATATTAAGAGGTCATACACTTTAACAAAGGTGCCCATGGTACTTAAAACTATAATTACTGCAGTGTAATCATTCTGATTTAAACAAAGTAATCAACTTGTCTTTACACCATGAAATGGCATAAACCTATGAAAACACCATACTGAATACATTTTACAGTAATGTAAACCATGTCAGGGGTAACCTAGTCTCTAATCCTGGGCATACTCTGTCAAAACTTTTATTTGTATTTAATTTTTTCATAACTTCCAACTCTTCAGGGGTAAATGGATCATCCAACACTGGAATATATGGAGAAGTTTCTGAATCAACATCATCATATACTTGTACACTATGGTTATTAGGATTTAATCATTTTCAAAATACAACACTCTCAGAGAAGGGGGCCAGGTGAGGATATTCCCTCAGAGGCCCAGTCCTCTGTTCTTAACGCTACCTTGCTAACGCAGGAAATAGCGAATAGTTTGAAAGAAACAACACTCTCAGTGTTAATAGGCTGAACAACACCGTGATTAGAAACCTCTCCTTTCCAGTTTATAGCTTTCCAAATAACTTTATCATCATTTGTATTCAAAAGTCTCTTCCATCTAGGATTGGTAATGTCCCATTCATAATCATTATATTATTATCATTATTTCTTATCATACCTGATAGCTATTTCCTTTATCAGTGAGGCAACACTGGGAAGCAGACAAAGAAAGATCCACCGACACATATACACACATATATACATAAAAGCTCACACACGTATATATAAATTTTTATTTTCATTTATTATACTTTGTCACTGTCTCCTGTGTTAGCAAGGTAGCGCAAGGAAACACACAAAAGAATGGCCCAACCCACCCACATACACATGCATATACATACACGTCCACACAAGCACATATACATACCTATACATCTCAACGTATACATATATGTACACACACACAGACACTATATTTATTTATCTATTTTGCATTGTCGCTGTCTCCCACATCAGCGAGGTAGCGCAAGGAAACAGATGAAAGAATGGCCCAACCCACCCACATACACATGTATATACATACACGTCCACACACGCAAATATACATACTTATACATCTCAATGTACACATATATATACACACACAGATATATACATATATACACATGTACATAATTCATACTGTCTGCCCTTATTCATTCCCATCGCCACCTCGCCACACATGGAATAACAACCCCCTCCGCCCGCATGTGCACGAGGTAGCACTAGGAAAAGACAACAAAGGCCACATTTGTTCACACTCAGTCTCTAGCTGTCACGTATAATGCACCAAAACCACAGCTCCCTTTCCACATCCAGGCCCTACAAAACTTTCCATGGTTTACCCCAGACGCTTCACATGCTCTGGTTCAATCCACTGACAGCACATCAACCCCGGTACACCACATCATTCCAATTCACTCTATTCCTTGCAAGCCTTTCACCCTCCTGCATGTTCAGATCCCGAACACTCAAAATCTTTTTCACTCCATCTTTCCACCTCCAATTTGGTCTCCCACTTCTCATTCCCTCCTCCTCTGACACATATGTCCTCTTTGTCAATCTTTTCTTGCTCATTCTCTCCATGTGACCAAACCATTTCAAAACACCCTCTTCTGCTCTCTCAACCACACTCTTTTTATTACCACACATCTCTGGAAAGTTCTCTAGGGCCTGGATGTGGAAAGGGAGCTGTGGTTTTGGTGCATTATTACATGACACCTAGAGACTGAGTGTGAGCGAATGTGGCCTTTGTTGTCTTTTCCTAGCGCTACCTCACGCACATGAGGGGGGAGGGGGTTGTTATTTCATGTGTGGCCGGGTGGCGATGGGAATAAAATAAAGGCTGGCAGTATGAATTATGTACATGTGTATATCTGTATATGTGTGTGTGTGTATATATATGTAAACGTTGAGATGTATAGGTATGTATATTTGCGTGTGTGGACATGTATGTACATACATGTATATGTGGGTGGGTCAGGCCTTTCTTTCGTCTGTTTCCTTGCACTACCTCGCTAACGCGTGAGACAGCGACAAAGCAAAATAAATGAATAAACAAATAAAAATAAATCTCTCTTACCCTTTCATTACTTACTCAGTCAAACCAACTCACACCACATATTGTCCTCAAACATCTCATTTCCAGCACATCCACCCTCCTCCGCATAACTCTACCTATAGCCCACGTCTCGCAACCATATAACATAGTCGGAACAACTATTCCTTAAAACATACCCATTTTTGCTTTCCGAGATAATGTTCTCGCCTTCCACACATTTTTCAACACTCCCAGAACTTTCGCCCCCTCCCCCACCCTATGACTTACTTCTCCCGCTGCCAAATCCACTCCCAGATATCTAAAACACTTCACTTCCTCCAGTTTTCTCCATTCAAACTTACCTCCCAATTGACTTGTCCCTCAACCCTACTGTACCTAATAACCTTGCTCTTATTCACATTTACTCTCAGCTTTCTTCTTTCAAACACTTTACCAAACTCAGTCACAAGCTTCTGCAGTTTCTCACCCGAATCAGCCACCAGCGCTGTATCATCAGCGAACAACAACTGACTCTTCCCAAGCTCTCTCATCCACAACAGACTGCATACTTGCCCCCTCTCCAAAACATATACACATATATATATTCATAAGTACATATTCATACTTGCTTGCCTTCATCCATTCTTGACACCACACCACCCCACAGGAAACAGCATTGTCACCCACTGCATCTGCAAGGTAGGGCCAAGAAAACAGACAAAAAAGGCCACATTTGTTCACACTCAGTCTCTAGCTGTCATTTGTAATTCACTGAAACCACAAATCCCTATCCACATTCAAGCCCCACATATTTTTCCATGATTTACCCCAGATGTTTCGCATGCCCTGGTTCAGTCCATGGTCCACTGACAGCACATTGACACCAGTGTACCACCTCATTCCAATTCACTCTATTCCTTGAATGCCCCTCACCCTTAAGCATGTTCAGGCCCTGATCGCTTAAAATCTTTTTCATTCCATCCTTCCACCTCCACTTTGGTCTCCCACTTCTCCTTGTTCTCTCCACCACTGACACATATATCCTCTTTGTCAATCTATCCTCATTCATTCTATCCATATGTCCAAACCATTTCAACACATCATCTCTCTCAACCACTCTTTATATTACCACACATCTCTCTTACCCGTTCATTACTTAAACCACCTCACACCACATACTGTCCCCAAACATTAATTTCCAACACATCCACCCTCCTCCATACAACCCTCTCTTTAGCCCATGCCTTGCAATCATATGATATTGTTGGAACTACTATTCCTTGAAACACACCCATTTTTGCTTTCTGAGATAATGTTCTCTCCACATGTTCTTCATTGCTCCCAGAACCTTCGCCCCCTCCCCCACCCTATAACTCCCGTCCACTTTGATGGTTCCATTTGCTGCTAAGTCCACCCCAAGCTATCTAAAACACTTCACTTCCTCTAATTTTCTACATTCACACTCACATCCCAGCTAACTTGACCATAACCTTGCTTTTATTCACACTTACTCTCAACTTTCTTTCACACACTTTTTCAAACTCAGTCACCATCTTCTGCAGTTTCTCACCTGAATCAGCCATCAGTGCTGTATCATTGGCAAACAACAACTGACTCACTTCCCATATCCTCTCATCCTCAACGGACTGCATTCTTCCCCTCTCTCTCCAAAACTCTTGCATTTACCTTCCTGACCACCCCATCCATAAACAAATCAAACAAAAATGGGGACATCACACACCCCTGCAGCAGACCAACCTTCACTGGGAACCACTCTCCTCTCTTCCTACTTGTACACATGCCTTACACCCTTGGTAAAAACTTCTCTGTTTCTAGCAGCTTTATCGTATACTCTTAAGGCCCTCCACAAAGCACCTCTATCAACCCTATCATATGCTACATACAGATCCATTTGTTTTTTAAGTAATTTCAACACATTCTTCGAAGCAAACACCTGATCCATACATTCTCTACCACTTCTAAAACCACACACTCCTTCCATTCCTTCACCCTTCATCAGCAGTGACCATGTTTGTGGTGTCGCACCATCAACCAGTACTACCCCTCCAGTCATCTCATCTTTAGGTGTGTAACCCACATTACTCAACTTATCCAGCTATACCCAGTACACAGTGGCCATCAAAGGTGCCCTGCATGACATCTGCATAAGTTATGCTGCTATCAGTCTAGTATTCCTGATATGCCAAATCATTTTGTATATGTGTATTCAATCAGCATGGTCCCCACTACACCACACTCATTACTGCAGTTTTGCAAGTCTCCCTTCATGACTAGGGGATTCTTAAATTTCACTTATGATATTTGTTTGTCCAGCTCCAGTGACTTCTTGCTGTTAGATTCAATAACCAAGAACCAATATCTTTTATATCGTATTTTTGGCTAGCAAGTGTATTTTGCCAGGTATTTTTATTGCCAGCCTCGGTGTTGATGGTCAAAGATTTTGTTGTATCATGGTGAATCAATCAAGTGATATAGCATTGCTAAAGTCCTACATTAATATATATTAATTTTAGGTATTGTATTTGCTCGGTATCGCTGCTCAGATCTACATTATTGTGATAACGTTCTTTCAAGTTTGGATTCACTTATTATTACTATTCAATTCTTTTATTGTAATGATATTCCTTCGTGCTACATTACTGAATATTAACTAATCAGTGTTAAATTTGCTTCATGTCATTATTTAGTGTGACTTTTGAATCACTGTGCCAATATCAATCCTATACTTAATATAGAGCATACTCATTACGATGTGCCTATTACTCTGTATCAGCATATGACCAGAGATTTGTTGGTTGTGTTATTTCTTATTCAGCATTTTGGTTTTCTTCTTTTTATGGTTAAGGATAGTTCCAGTGCATGACTTTTTTTTTTTAAGGAGACAGTTATCTGTCATTGGCTAAGGCCCTGTTACAAGTTATTATTCTTTATTGTTTTTCTTTGTAATGCAAATTTTTTTTTTTTTTTTTTGCTTTGTCGCTGTCTCCCGCGTTTGTGAGGTAGCGCACGGAAACAGACGAAAGAAATGGCCCAACCCACCCTCATACACATGTATATACATACGTCCACACACGCAAATATACATACCTACACAGCTTTCCATGGTTTACCCCAGATGCTTCACATGCCCTGATTCAATCCACTGACAGCACGTCAACCCCGGTATACCACATCGATCCAATTCACTCTTATTCCTTGCACGCCTTTCACCCTCCTGCATGTTCAGGCCCCGATCACACAAAATCTTTTTCACTCCATCTTTCCACCTCCAATTTGGTCTCCCACTTCTCCTCGTTCCCTCCACCTCCGACACATATATCCTCTTGGTCAATCTTTCCTCACTCATTCTCTCCATGTGCCCAAACCATTTCAAAACACCCTCTTCTGCTCTTTCAACCACGCTCTTTTTATTTCCACACATCTCTCTTACCCTTACGTTACTTACGCGATCAAACCACCTCACACCACATATTGTCCTCAAACATCTCATTTCCAGCACATCCATCCTCCTGCGCACAACTCTATCCATAGCCCATGCCTCGCAACCATACAACATTGTTGGAACCACTATTCCTTCAAACATACCCATTTTTGCTTTCCAAGATAATGTTCTCGACTTCCACACATTCTTCAAGGCTCCTAGGATTTTCGCCCCCTCCCCCACGCTATGATCCACTTCCGCTTCCATGGTTCCATCCGCTGCCAGATCCACTCCCAGATATCTAAAACACTTTACTTCCTCCAGTTTTTCTCCATTCAAACTTACCTCCCAATTGACTTGACCCTCAACCCTACCGTACCTAATAACCTTGCTCTTATTCACATTTACTCTTAACTTTCTTCTTTCACACAGTTTACCAAACTCAGTCACCAGCTTCTGCAGTTTCTCACATGAATCAGCCACCAGCGCTGTATCATCAGAGGATAAGAGGTAATGCAAATGAAAACATAAATTCATTTTTTCTCCATTATGTTATGTGCTCTCTGCCTGGTTCTCTACACTGATCACTTGACCACTTGGTTGATTGCCTGCCACCCTCTCCTGGTTGGGTCATGATACCCTTATGATCCATTTCTTTCTTTTTACCTATCTATTCATCTATCTACATCTCTGATGCCCATTCCCTTTGGGGTTGGTCATGCCTCCCTCATACACACCATTCCATCCATTCTTTCACCATTTCTATCCCTCCTTTACTCCTCCTCTTTCTTTTTCCCTGTCACAAGTAGTCTTCCTTTCACACCAACCCCTTTAATCACCTGTTTCCCATGTCACAGGTAGTCTTCCTCTCACACCAACACCTTTAATAATACTGTCATACACTCTCTTTGTAAACTCCCTGTTTTGTGCTATTTTCACATGCCCAAACCACCCTACCACTCCACAATTTATTCCCTTTGCATTCCCAGCCTTACCAAATCTTTCATACACCCCCTTATTTCTTTCTTCATCCTGTCTAGTCATACCTTATGTTCCTCTCAAATAGCTTATTTTCACAGCCTGTACTCATGACCTCTATGACTCATTCCATGTTCATGATTTTGTTGCATAGGTCAGGGTCGGAGGGCTTTGCTGTCCCTTAGACCTTTCCTCACTTCCATACTTACATCTCCGCCCTTCATTATTGTATAAAGGGACCCAGCAACTCTTCTACCACATACTGTTCTCTCCCTACTCTCTCCTTCCATATCACCAAACTTACCCAAGATAGCTTTTAGATACTTAAATTCTCTCACCTCTCCCAGTCTTTCTCCCCACATTTCTATAACAAAATTTAGTACTTTCTTTTTTCACTTTACAGGGCTTTGCAAAATCTATATTTTCACTCTGTTTCCTTTTAAGCACCATTACTTTTCTTTTACTCACATTTGCCTTTTATTGCCTGCTCGTACAATCACAACGTGCACTTACAAGCTGCAACACCTTTTCACTCAAAGCAAAGAACACAGCCACTAGCCACCCTACCCCACTACCACACTCCATCTCTGCATCCCCTTTCCCTTGTTTTGCTTTTATCTAACTCATCACTCCATCCATATACATATATATTAAAAAGTTACAGACATCCCACAGCCCTGCTTCACACCCACACGTATACCCTTTCGCTCAATTCTTTATCCTTTATCCACTCTTACATATGTATTTGCTACCCTGTAGCTGATTTTTACACCATCCAGCAGTTGTTCCTTCTACCCCGTATATCCTATACACATCCCCTAAAGCTCTTCACTCAACTCCATCATAAATTTTCTCCACATCTATAAAAGCTGCATGCAGCTTCTTACCTTCTGCTAGATACATTTACAGTAATTTTTACCACAAAAATCTGATCTGCACTTCCCCTACCTTTCCTAAATCCCCTTGATCTTACATATTCTGCATTCAGTCATTTCCATTACTTTATCAATCAACACTCTTGCATACACTTTTTCTGATACACCTAACAGACTTTTTCCCTTTAATTGTTTTGTGCATCCTGTATCTTTTTTGATAAAGGATCAGAAATAACTTTCACCCAGTCCTTAAGCACTATCTTCCACTTCCATGCTAAATTACATATCACACATATTACATATAACAGAGGGGTTGTTAAGGAAGTGAATGCAAGAGTTTTGGAGAGAGGGGCAAGTATGCAGTCTGTTGTGGATGAAAGGGCTTGGGAAGTGTCAGTTGTTGTTCGCTTATGATACAGCGCTGAGCTGATTTGGGTTAGAAACTGCAGAAGTTGATTTAGAAGGTGATTTAGTTTGGTAAAGTGTGTGAAAGAAGAAAGCTGAGAGTAAATATGAATAAGGGCAAGGTTATTAAGTACAGTGGGGTTGAGGGACAAGTCAATTGGGAGGTGAGTTTGAATGGAGAAAAACTGGAGGAAGTGAAGTGTTTTAGATATCTGGCAGTGGATTTGGCAGCAGATGGAACCATGGAAGCAGAAGTGAGTCGCAGGGTTGGGGAGGGGGCAAAGGTGCTGGGAGCGTTGAAGAATGTGTGGAAGGTGAGTACGTTATCTTGGAGAGCAAAAATGGGTATGTCTGAAGGAATAGTGGTTCCAACAATGTTATATGGCTGTGAGGCATGGGCAATAGATAGGGTTGTATGGAGGAGGGTGGATGTGTTGGAAATGAGATGTTTGAGGACAATATGTGGTGTGAGGTGGTTTGATTGAGTAAGTAATGAAAGGGTAAGAGAGATGTGTGGTAATAAAAAGAGTGTGGTTGAGAGAGCAGAAGAGGGTGTATTGAAATGGTTTGGTCACATGGAGAGAATGAGTGAGGAAAGATTGACAAAGAGGATATATATGTCAGAGGTGGAAGGAACAAGGAGAAGTGGGAGACCAAATTGGAGGTGGAAGGATGGAGTGAAAAAGATTTTGAGCGACTGAGGCCTGAACATACAAGGAGGGTGAAAGGCGTGCAAGGAACAGAGTAAACTGGAAGGATGTGGTATATGGGGGTCGAAATGCTGTCACTGGATTGAACCAGGGCATGTGAAGTGTCTCGGGTAAACCATGGAAAGTTTTATGGGGCCTGGATGTGGAAAGGGAGCTGTGGTTTCAGTGCATTACACATGACAGCTAGAGACTGAGTGTGAATGAATGTGGCCTTTGTTGTATTTTCCTAGTGCTACCTCACACGCATGCAGGGGGAGGGGGTTGTCATTTCATGTGTGGCGGGGAGGCGGTGGGAATGGATGAAGGCAGCATGTATGAATATGTACATGTGTATATATGTGTATATATGTATATGTCTGTGAATGTATATGTATGTATATGTTGAAATGTATAGGTATGTATATGTGCGTCTGTGGACATGTATGTAAATACATGTTTATTTGGGTGGGTTGGACCATTCTTTTGTCTGTTTCCTTGCGTTACCTTGCTTATGCGGGAGACAGCGTCAAAGTATAATAGAAAAAACATTACATATCACACAGTGGGTTGGCATTGCACAATTTTAAGGACAGCACATTTACAAACCACACACGTTATGTTTCCATCATCAGTTGGTAGTAGTTGGTAGGCAGCCAGTGATCAGGGAGGTATATTACCAGTACTATCCGCCTAGGTATTGGGATGATTAGTGAAATCTGCTTAGTGAGCAAGCACTTTAGTTGTTGTCAAGTTGCACTTCTCTGATCCAGGTAGCTGTCTCTTTCTTTCAGCCTCACTAGCATGTGGACCACTGGTATTCTCTCCACAAATATACAATCTCTCCTCGTCATATGGAACACTTGACAGCACTTAACTCATGCAGCTCATTAGCTCATTCTTAGCAACTCTAGATTTTCTTGTGGTGAGAACTATGTGCTAGGCCTGCCTTTTGGCAAAATGATAGGAGCAGTAGATAGAAGTAGTAGATAGGAACATTTAGGTATGAATATTAGGTAGAAGCATTAGATAGAAATAGTCATAAGAAACATTAGATACGAGCCTCTGCAAACACTGCACTAAACGTGACCTTTGTCAGTGGCCTGTTGAGGGTGAGGCACTAAAGGCTAAGAAACGGCACTGGAGTACTTTAGTCATGGAGACTGTTGCCGTGGCCATCCCTTTGAGGGAATTTCCATTGGAACAGGTGTCATAGATATAGATAGACAGTTTAGCTGCATTTTGTTGCCTTGGCTTTGATTGCACTTTGGCATCTGAAGTATGAGTTAAGAGGAAGACATCTAAGACTATGTCCAAGCTGAACTAGATGATTCTGGTCACTGATAAGCTAATCCAAAAGGCAAGCAGCAGATAGCTGCATTGGCTGAGAAGCAACAGCTTGTTGATCAAGATCCTGAGTTGGAGGAATTCTTCTTTCCCATGGTTCTAAGGAAGAAAGGTACGGGTTGCAGCTCAAGAGACAACAATGAGAACAGAGATGGGAGCTTGAGCATGAAAAACTCCAAAACTCCACTTCCCAAGCCCTTTCATCCACAACAGACTGCATACTTGCCCCTCTCTCCAAAACTCTTGCATTCACTTCCCTAACAACCCCTCTGTTATATGTAATATGTGTGATATGTAATTTAGCATGGAAGCAGAAGTAAGTCGCAGGGTTGGGGAGGGGGTAAAGGTGCTGGGAGCATTGAAGAATGTGTGGAACAACCCCTCTGTTATATGTAATATGTGTGATATGTAATTAAGCATGGAAGTGGAAGATAGTGCCTAAGGATTGGGTGAAAGTTATTTCTGATCCTTTACTAAAAAAGATACAGGATGCACGAAACAATTAAAGGGGAAAAGTCTGTTAGGTGCATCAGAAAAAGTGTATGCAAGAGTGGTGATTGATAAAGTAATGGAAATGACTGAATGCAGAATATGTAATATCAAGGGGATTTAGGAAAGGTAGGGGAAGTGCAGATCAGATTTTTGTGGTAAAAATTACTGTAAATGTATCTAGCAGAAGGTAAGAAGCTGCATGCAGCTTTTATAGATCTGGAGAAAATTTATGATGAGTTGAGTGAAGAGCTTTATGGGATGTGTATAGGATATACGGGGTAGAAGGAACAACTGCTGGATGGTGTAAAAATCAGCTACAGGGTAGCAAATACATGTGTAAGAGTGGATGAAGGATAAAGAATTGAGCGAAAGGGTATACGTGTGGGTGTGAAGCAGGGCTGTGGGATGTCTGTAACTTTTTAATATATATGTATATGGATGGAGTGATAAGTTAGATAAAAGCAAAACAAGGGAAAGGGGATGCAGAGATGGAGTGTGGTAGTGGGGTAGGGTGGCTAGTGGCTGTGTTCTTTGCTTTGAGTGAAAAGGTGTTGCAGCTTGTAAGTGCACGTTGTGATGTGTGTACGAGCAGGCAATAAAAGGCAAATGTGAGTTAAAGAAAAGTAATGGTGCTTAAAAGGAAACAGAGTGAAAATATAGATTTTGCAAAGCCCTATAAAGTGAAAAAAGAAAGTACTAAATTTTTTTATAGAAATGTGAGGAGAAAGACTGGGAGAGGTGAGAGAATTTAAGTATCTAAAAGCTATCTTGGGTAAGTTTGGTGATATGGAAGGAGAGAACAGTATGCGGTAGAAGAGTTGCTGGGTCCCTTTATACAATAATGAAGGGTGGAGATGTAGGTATGGAAGTGAGGAAAGGTCTAAGGGACAGCAAAGCCTTCCCGACCCTGACCTATGCAACAAAATCATGAACATGGAATGAGTCACAGAGGTCAAGAGTACAGGCTGTGAAAATAAGCTATTTGAGAGGAACATAAGGTATGACTAGACAGAATGAAGAAAGAAATAAGGGGGTGTATGAAAGATTTGGTAAGGCTGGGAATGCAAAGGGAATAAATTGTGAAGTGGTAGGGTGGTTTGGGCATGTGAAAATAGCACAAAACAGGGAGTTTACAAAGAGAGTGTATGACAGTATCATCAAAGGTGTTGGTGTGAGAGGAAGACTACCTGTGACATGGGAAACAGGTGATTAAAGGGGT